>NC_134700.1:199197345-199417345 GCF_043290135.1 Rhipicephalus microplus
TCGAGGCTTGTAGTGCGGCGCCGTCCGCAAGCTTCCTCCTCCTTCTTCCACCATCTGTGCATCCCTTCCTCCTCTACACACCGCGCGCGCTTCACTCCTCCACCATCTGTGCACCCTTCCTCCTCTACACACCGCGTGCGCTTCTCCTCTTCACGAACATTCGCTAGCTGTATAATGTAGCGCGCATGCGCCGTCACGCTTCGAGAACATCGGCAGCTGACGCGCGCGCATGCGCCGTCGCGCTTCGAGAACATCGGCAGCTGACGCGCGCGCATGCGCCGTTGCGCTTCTCCCCCTTCTTGAACATTCGACAGCTGACAGTGCATGCGCCGTCGCGCTGTATATATACTCAAGGTCGGTGCTCGCTCGCTCAGTTGCCGCTCGTCAATTGGTTTGTACGGCGCGTCGACGTCCGAGGTCGCAATGATCGACGTCCCTTCGACCAGCGCCGGCCAAAGTGTTGGCGGAACCGCAACCAAGTCGTCGTCCGAAGACAAGGCAGCGCGGAGAAGAGCTCGCGACGCCGAACGTAAACGTCGGCGTCGAGCGGGAGATGCTCAACTTAGAGAACGTGAAGCCGCTGAGAGACGTCAGCGTCGAGCAGCAGCACCGGATTCGGCTGCTTTGAAACGTAAGCGTCGACAAGAGGACCCGGACTTTCGAAAACGGGAAGCCGAGTGCAAGCGTCGGCGACGAGAGGCCGATCCCGATGCTGCCCGCGAGCGCAAGCGCGCCGAGGTAGCGGCGTGGCGCGCCAAGCAGTATGCCACGCCCAATTAACACCCCGTTAACCAATTATATGCTCCGCATCCTCCTCAGTGTTCCCCCGAGGGAAGCTGCGGGCAATTTTTCTTGTCAGATTGTGCTCAATACACATGCCAATGGCTGCTAATGAAGATCGCAGCGTGCGCGTTAACTAAAAGCCGAATGCCCCTGTCTCTCATGCCCCATTATCAGCCATTGGCATGTACATTGAGCACTATTTTTTATTGTTCAACAACGCACAGAAGAAATAGCTCACCGGCACCACCTTGGAGGTCAAAATATTATACTTGTTACATAGTACAACGGCTACCAGGGACGAACGGGTGCCGCTATAAGGAGCTTCGCCCCTAAAAAAAAAGAAGTTTCCGAATTACACACGTACCTGAACCCAGGGGTCCTACGCCTCTGTTACATCCGACGACTGTAAAGCGTGTGCAGCAAGAGCGACGCTGCAGCACATGTTGTGGGAGTGCACCGGTAGCGTGCACCAGTCCCCTATGAACCGGGTGGACATGGCAGTCTGGAACCGCGAGGCGCGATGGGAGGCGGCTCTGCTCAGCCGCGACCTCGCCGATCAACTGTGGGCATTCCGGCACGCCCAGGAAGCCGCCCGTGTCCAAGGACTCGAGGCCGTCCCCTAGGCTGGGGTGCTTGTAGCCCCAGCCCGCTAAATACCGCCGAACATTGTCAATAAAGTCTTTACTCACTCACTCGGTTTGAGAGAGCTCCGAAAACGACAAGTCACCGGGTGAAACTATCACCATCTAACGTGTTAGCGCTCGACCACGTGAGCACACACAACTGTGACGCACTTCCGCACGGTCTGCATGAACAAGTCCTTTGGAACAGGAAACGGGACAGCATTGTCGCCAAATACAAAACTTTTTCAACGCGTGCGCCGCAGACAAACGCGGCCAAAGAGAAATAATGGCTGTGACGTCATCATAACTACTTCTATTGACAGCACTGTGGCGACGTGAGGGAATTAAGGGGGTCACCATGGGGTCGCTTTTGATGTTGTCAATATCTTCAACATGCAAACTTGGAAATGTATGGAAGATGCATTTCAAATTTTATGTTGGCTGTTGATAACTTGTAGACAATATATGCATGTTCATGCGAATTGATCCCGCAGGCTATCTCGGAGGCGAAATTTGGTGTCAGTAGCCCTTTAAGAGAAAATAAAGGTCAAAGTAACATTTTCTTTTTTTAAATGTCGCGGCGAAATTTTTGCGCGTTTTGCATAAACGCTGCGTCTCGGATTTCAGCGTCTTTTTTTCGTTTTTTTTTTCTGTTGTTTGTTTTTCGTATTTTAGTCACATAACCTCAAATAAACTTCCCGAAGTTTTTCCCCTTGGAGGACATTGTACTTAATTTTAAGCGATTGAAAAAGTGCGCGGGCCCTAGGAGATGGCGTCGCGATCTGTGGCGTCACGGTGGTTATTGCGAAAAACTCAAGATGGGGTCACCACCTGCGTTATCTTTTTTGCGCGTTTTCTGCCTTACCATGTGTCTTTTCGCGGCAGGAGTGTTTATTTAGGTGTCGCTAAGTGTTAGTTTACTAATTCAAGAAATATCTTTTGTAAAAGCGAAGCTCCGTAGGCTCGCATGATGTCAGTCCCCGTCGGACCGAAACACAAGTTTTCTGTCCACCGTACTCTGTCCGTCCGTTCATCCGCCCGTGCTTTATACTGGTAGATGACTTCAACGTAGGCATTAAGGACCTTAGGATTTGGCTTTGCTCCATCATCACGATTCACTTCGTGTATCTTCATCTATTTCGTTTTCTCTTCAGTGTCACTTTAAAAACTATTGTAGCTAACTTTGTGTGGGTGTGGACGTGTTGCTGCAGGCTATAGCCGGTTCATGTTCAAGTACAACAAAAGTATAGGGCTGTCTTGGCTGAAGTAAATCACGAGGGAGCAAGAGGTTGATCACCCTCGACCACTTCCCTCGTTATTTCCTCGCTCAAAAACAGTCATTCTTTCTGTGCCTTGTACTCGTATGTGTGGTGTGTGCTCTGACGAGCGTTCGAATGTACACTCTCTGCGACACTTCGTGTGACCCTCTCGCACACATGTGAGAATGAAGCAAACTTATTCGGACGATCTTCAATTATATTTTGACATGAATGCCCTGGTGCAGCCATTCATTTGAAGCTATAGCCTTTTTTTATCTACGTATGTTCCTATCGACTAATACCATGTTTGTCTGGCTAGGGTCTCCATCAGATTAATGTTGGGCAGCCTCTTGGGTTTCGCGCTCACGTTTCTCTTATTTTAAAGATGTTATTTTAAGAGAAGCGAGGAAGGCCCTCTTGAAGTTTCTACGATCGACCCGCCTCGTCGAACGATTGTGACGTTTCAGTGTGTTTGTGTGTTTTCGCTTCCGTCCCGCTCTCTTTCTCTCGTTCCCTTTTTCTTACTTTTCTGTCTCCCACTTCTCCTTCCCCAGTGCAGGGTTGCAAACCAGACGCTTGCTGTCTGGTTAGCCTCCCTGCCTTTCTTGATACCATATCTCTCTCTCTCTTAAAGATATGCTGAAGGATGCTTTTTTTATGGGATTTGTGTGGCGGTTTAGAATGTGTTGAAACGACCTAAAGGTACCCTGTTGTAGCAGGCGTGCATACGACCCTGGTTCATACTCAGTGTGCTGCCCAATTCATTCATCGCAGGTTGAGCGGCGGCGCATGCGAGCAGCCGCCGGTGTGCCCTTGCATGGCTGAGGACAGCGGCCAGTCATGGGCTTTGCGTGCTGGGCTCGGGAGGTCCGCCAAGGTGAGCACCGCACAACTCTCCTTTCCTGCGGCATTTTTTTTTTTTTTTCGTATGCTTCACCATGCCAGCTTGGTGTGGTGCAGCGAAGGCTTCAGCCAAGCAGGAAAAAAAAAATAGAATGACCGAAAAGTGAATAATTTAGGTTAGGGATAAATAAAGATGATGTTGCGTTTTCTTGGAACCTCTGTCACTCCTTTGCCCGACTTCTAACTTCCGTCACGTAACTTCCTATTCATTTCTAGCTTCCTCGTCCGTCGCGTTACTGCCGGTCCGCATTTGTGGTCTTCGGCAATTCTCGCTGACATTTTTCTATCGTGATTGATTTTTAAAAAAGGGGGAGCATGTGGTTTTTAGCAAGTTCCGCTCTACGCTTCCCTTAGTTAGCCCAGCTAAGAAAGACCTGTTTAATACTCTAAATGATAATAATACTCGAAACTATTTGAATACTGTGCGAAATTGATAGTTATAGTCCTAGGGACGCCTGGCCGATGGATCCCTAAACTCTTGCGTTATTTCATGCACTTTAAGAAAAACAAAAAAAGGTGTCCTTTGACTCTCCTTTCACACATGTGAGAATCATGTGTGTTTCTCTTTGGAGAGACACGTCGACTCCTTTTAGTAGAGTCGTCCCACCAGAGTCAACGTGACTCTCTGAAAGGAGCGCCACAGGTCTGACTCTCACGTGTATAAAATGGCAGTAGTCAAGGTTTTAGACTGTACTCTTCTTGCTTGCTACCCGAGATAAAATAAAAACAAAAAGAAAAAAACGCCAAGAGCCGTTCAATGACCACGGCCACTATAGACCTTCATCATTACACCATTGCGCGAAGTGGTCCTGAAAATTTCCAGGAACGTGTTCTCAAAAGTTTTCGACTGTTATTGTTTCTCTAATTGCTCCTCCGTGTGGCTCCTATAAAGCTTTACCGGAGGATTCCAAGCGTACAACGGGCGTAGATCTTGCTTTTTTTTCGTTCGAACATGTTCACCGATTTCGTTAAATAATCGCCCGACGGGAGCGATACACGCAGCGCTGCACTTTGCCTCACTGCACGGCTTAGGCGGGCCGGAGTGCCGTACTTACTCACGTGATGCTCGTGTTCCAGTGTTACTTGTGTTAATGCACTACTGCAACAATGAATATATACCGCGTGGCGACGTGGTAGTCAAGCTATACACCATACAATTTTGTGCTATACCAACAAACCCAAACGCTACCTTTAGTTCCGCTTGTTCCGGGTTACGGCAACGAGGTATGAAGGGTGAAGCGCAGCGCTGAATCAAAAGAAAGATGTACTGATATCGACCCTTCTCATATACACCGCCCCTGTTGTAATTTAGCGCGCTTGATGTCTCATCTTTAGGACTGTGCACTTGACTCGAACTCAATTCAATAGCAAGTCGGCCCGTTTGTGAACATCATGCATATCTACGGAAAGGTTGAGGTTTCAATAGAATTTTACCATATATTATACGGACTAAAGGCACTATACTTTAGCACATTTATGATCGCGATCTTCAACTTTTAAATTTTTACCACGGAATTCTTTTTTTATGGGAACAATGTGATTTCTCTCGTTCCAATTGATTCGCGCTGCTATACCATTGCATCTAATACGTGCTCGTCTTCTACCGAAAACTTTTTCACTGAATGATTGGTGCAACTACTTATATCGAGATCATTTACTTCCTTGGGACACTGAGTTTCGTTCTCTGAGACGTGCGCTGTGCGGAATTTTTCCTGTTTCAATTTTTTTTACTTTAATTAAGGATGAACTGCCACAAGTGGTCTAATTCACTTTACAAGCGAAAAAACCATCTCTTAACTCTGGGCTAGCTGGTTGCCGTCTGTGTGTGTGTCTGTGCGTGTGTCTGTGCGTGTGTCTGTGCGTTTGTCTGTGCGTGTGTCTGTGTCTGTGCCTACGTGTGTGTCTGTGTAGAGAGAGAGATAATCTTTACATAACAGTCAGTTGGACATAGCGCGTCTGAAAGGGCTATTTTTTCCCACGAATCCCTTGTTCAGGACGCCCTATTCATATCCTCTCCAACTAACTTTCTGTGTTAGAACTTGCTATTGCGTATTGCGTCATTCAATATATATATATATATATATATATATATATATATATATATATATATATATATATATATATATATATATATATATATAGAGAGAGAGAGAGAGAGAGAGAGAGAGAGAGAGAGAACATATAAACGTAGCCCTTTTAGCATATCCTGCTGTGCTTGTGCACAATTGCGTAGTCACAGCGCGACAACGCGCATTTTTGCCGCGCTTCTTTCTAAACTTGCACACAGCATTCGCTTCGCTCGGTGAAGCCGCAATAAAATGCATCATTAAAATAAGAAAACTAAATTAAAAAGAAAACATTGAAAACTTCGAAAACCTTTCCGTCTTCATAACTGGCCCGTTCGCGATATTTTTTTTCACTCGTTTATAATCAGGAACACTTTCCACGAAGTTGTTGCCGCTGGTAACTTCATGCGTGACTCAACTTGGGCAGGTTGCTGCGAATCGCAGCAGAGAGTCGTCTTCTTCGCTTATTGTTTTAGTGTTTCTGCGTCGATCGTAATTCTGTTTTGTCCCCAAGTCTGCTGTTTGCTAAATATGTATCATTTTTCTGGGCGGGGGCGAGGGGGGTATAGGAGGGGGGTTAGTCGGAGCAGGAGTGCGGTGGTGCCATATTTAGCGCGTGCTAATTAACCGCATTTCGGACTGTGCATGCATAGCCATATTATTTCTCTCTAGGACCAAACGTTGTGGTTGAAATTTTCTTCGCTGCACTCATGCAACAACGAAACGATGTGCATTTTCTACAGGGAGGCAGTGTCAATGTAAGTGGGGTGATTAGCGCGGATTCATTCATTCTTTCCCGGGTCCTGCTTTCATTACCGACGTTTTTCTCCGCACGCTGCTTAGGAGTACGGTCATCCGTCATGCTTAAACCGAGCGTGCCTAAAGTGATACCGTAAATAAAACTACGGGAAACGGTTGAATGCATAGAAAATGCGTTTGCCGGAGCCTGCGGGCATTCTCAAGCGGACTGGTCATCGTCGGAGTTCTGGCGAAGACGCAAGGCCACTTCCCGCTGCGTCGATAATAGCGGCATTCCCTGTTCAACCATTTCTCGCCTCCTCAATCAAGCACACCCACCTTCACCGGAACATATGTGATGTTTGGATTACCGCTGAAAACACATCAATAAGACCTGACAAACGAGAAATCACTCTCACTTCCAAGTGTAAATTCACATACAAAGACAATTTTACACTGAGGCACGAGGGCGCCGCCATAGTGGACTGTTAAATCGACGGTTTTCCTTTTTTTTTGTATATTGCTATGTGAATTAGTAAGGTCATATGAAGCCCATGAAACATCGTATGCACCACCCCAACCGTTTTTAGGAGCATGCGTCTATACCGTTAACACGGTTCATTCAGCTGTTGAAGATGCAAAAACGCGAAGGTTTCAGTGCCCGACATAGGGACGCTGGAACCCCTCCATGAAGTATTCTATACTACATAAAGTGGACGGGGTGGACTGACCGCCGCTCAAGCTCAGTTGGTGTAGAGCATCGGACGCGTAATGCGAAAGTCGCAGATTCGGGTCCGGCTGGCGGCAGGTTATTTTCTCGTCCACACTTCTTTCTTCACGGTTACATTACAATTACTTCTAATAGCATCTCCTATACTTTCCTTGGCATCAATGCTTGTTAGTTCTCATTAATATTATTCTCTAAGGAAGAGTTAGTGTGTCTTTTCAAAGGGAGTTGTGCATCCCAGAAGTCTTCCAAAAGGGAGTCAACATGTCGCTTTGAAGAGAGTTTTTGTGAGAGTCACGGGCACGCAGCAGAAGAGAGTTAGTGGATTTTATTCTTTTTTTGTTTTTCTGAGATGTGCGACTTGAGCGAGTCGAAAGCGAAACTATGCGTTGATTTGTTTTACTTATTCGAATACGAACTCGTATGTTCTCACACTTTTTTTTTTTTTTTGCGGTGACCTCTTGCGTTGTCGTGTAGGTGTATTTTTTCATTTTTGCTTGTCTTAATTGGTGACAAAATAAGTTTCCGCTTATGCGAGTTTATCTCGTGGAGTTATGAAGTATGCCGAAAAAGACTTCCGATTCACTCTCGCCACTCATAGCTTACGTAAACCTTTTCACAAGCCCTGAAAGCAGTTGTTGGATTGCGTCTCTTTTCTGGCTTGCCATACGCAGAAATCAAATTGTCGTGGTGGCCGCTTGACCGCGGAGGCGGCCACGCCTCCGTGGCCTTTTCTCTGTTTAAAAAAAATTGTTAACGATTCAGATTACTTGGTACTCTATACTATGGGAGAGCATAGAGCTGTCCCTGTAGGGCCTCTTCTTGCTATCCTCCACACATCCACGTTCTTCCGCTCGCGCCAGGACTCTTCGCGGTTCTTCTCGTTTCGTTCGACTAATGCGAGGTTTAAAGAAAGTCCCGAGTTGCCGGGCACGGCAGTCACTTCGTGGCTATATCGACGGGTGACCCGCTCACGTTGGAACGAGCGCGCACGTGAACGACGTTGCGTATGGATCCGCATGAGTTTAGGAAAGCCTTTCTTTCTTTCGCTGCTTCTTTCTTTCCTTTTTTCTTTCACAGACAAAATATTCGTTTTTCTTGCCCTATTCTTATCTCAGTGGTATGCAGAGATTTGTGAACAAGGCAAGAAAAAAAGGATAAAGAAACATATTATTATTATTATTATTATTATTATTATTATTATTATTATTATTATTATTATTATTATTATTATTATTATTAATGCTCAAGGTTCATTATGCATTCTCTTAAGACGACTGGGAGACGAAAGCCGCCGCCCCCCCCCCTCCCGTCTGAGAGCATGTGATGACGTCATCAGTGGCATTGCACCAACGACCACCGTGCTGTATATAAACCGTGAAGTAAAGCAGGCGAATGCAGAAGCTGCAACTGAACTGGCGCGTTGTTGAGGACAGCTGTATGCGTGTAACGAATAGCATATCTTTAATGGTTGCATCAAATGAATTAAGTTTGATTACGGGCGCGGCGGTCACGTTTCGATAGAGGCCAAATACTGCAGGCTTTCGTGTGATGTCCGCAAAAACTGTATAAGGCAGTGGAAATTATACTACAGATCGAAACGTGGACGGCACCGAAGAACGGGCAAGCGCCGTGCTTGTATTTATCTGCTGTTCACTTTAGTGCACGTTTCAACATACGCTGCCATGTCCATCGTATACAGACAGCGTGGCTGCTCGCGCTTCGGTGAAACGTAAAATAACGCGCAGCTTTACTGCGCTAATATCGTTGATCTTGTGCGTTTTCGTCGCACTAAACGAAAAAAAGAACGATAACATCCAGCAATCATCATTTCAGAAATGTGCTCCCAACTTTAAGTTTGCGTTTTGGTAATTGCAGCGTGTAAGCTTTCCCTCGACGCTGCTCACTAAGCAAATGCCGGCCGAGGCCATCGCTGCAACGAGACGATGTACGAGCTTGTATTAATATATGATTCTTGTATCGTACGACGCGTAAGATGTGCTCGCCTGTCTCGCGGTAAAGTCACGCTTGTAGAAATAACCTCGAGCGCTCGTACAGCGGGCCCGGGATGTCGCATAGGTGTGTCCATTAATAAGGACATTCCTCATTTTCAATAAATTTAAATTTTAAAAAAGATTTCGTCTTCATCATCACAGGGACGCCGTTTTCATTGTGCCCATTGCGCGCCTCCTCCTATACAGTAATATTTCCCGCCACTTCGGGGGACGGAACAAAATTCGGATGAGTTGAGGTATCTGTCTGGTGCGAACTATGCCACTTATTCGAGACGTCTGAGTGGACAGATGGATGGTTGAAAAAAATATATATTATGGTCCAATAGGTCGCGTTAGTGTCCCAGCCCGAAGTGGGCCGCTCCTACGTTGGGAACGGAAGTACTACAGCGTTTCAGACACTTCACGGGCCCTTTGGGCCGAAATAAATATGTTAGCGAGACTTTTCATGTTTGTTTTAGCTGCCATGCACAGAAGCGTAGTTGTGAATTAAAATAGATTATCTTGCATTGCTGCAGAACCAGCTTGGCACGTTATTTATTTATTTATTTATTTATTTATTTATTTATTTATTTATTTATTGCGAAATGTTATCATAGAGTTTCCCAAAATTAACTATAGGGCACTCTGGCGCTGCGATCGTTCGGCGACCATGGGAATGATGGGTAGTACACACATTTGCTTAGTCTTCGGACTTGCGGCTTCGTTTATTGCTGTGTTTCAGTTTTGTTTTGAAAGAAAGAACAAACCCTTTTAAACTTAGTGGCTTGATTCGAAATGCTAAGCCTAAACAATTAAGGTTGTGAAGTGCAAACGGTGAACATTTGCTAATTTATGTTTTCGTGAAAAAACAGCTCCAAGCCACACGAACACACACGGAGCAAGAAGCAGGCCAGAAGTACGAAAATTGGACAAATGTGTGTACTACACAACATTCCCATGTTCGCTGAAGCGCCGTGTGTTGCAGCTCCCATAGACACTAGCGCCAGGGTTCCCTCTAGTGTATATTGAGAAACTCTATGAGTGTTATTACTGTATATCGGCAGTTAGGTGTGGCCTACTCCGCTGCGTAATTCGGCCATTGAATTATTTACGTAGAGCTGTGCTCAAGTAGCTCCCGTTTTGCACCTTTTGCATTGAAATCGAAACAACAGACAATTTTTTTTAGGGGCGAAGCTCCTAAAGCCGTGGGTCTGACCTACTGTGACCACTTCGCGACCGCCTAGTGTATGGATGACTCAGCAGGTTGCGCTAGTGGGACAGACAGATAAACAGACGCACGGACAAGCGAATGGACGGACGATTCACGGTTTATCAATTAAACCCTCCGAAGCTTCGCCCCACTCATTCATTCACTCCTGCCCCGCCACGATGGTCTAGTGGCTAAGGTACTCGGCTGCTGACCCGCAGGTCGCGGTATCAAATCCTGGCTGTGGCGGCTGCATTTGCGATGGAAGCGGAAATGTTGTAGGGCCGTGTACTCGGATTTGAGTGCACGTTAAAAAAACCCCAGGTGGTCGAAATTTCCGGAGCTCTCCACTATGGCGTCTATGATAATCAAATGGTGGTTTTGGGACGTTAAACCCCACAAATCAATCAATCATCATTCACTCCGTGGATACGCTGTGATTCTTCTATTATGTCACTGATATTATAATTGGAGAAAAAGTCGTCTTGTTGCCTCACTTCGAAGAATATAAGTTGGCAACAAACGTAGCGGTAATTTAATCATTTGGCGGCACTACTTTAAGCTATAGCGGCACGGATGCCTGTTGTGTTGCGTTCGAATACATGCAGGTCAGAAAGAAAGACACACTATTTTTATTTCTCCGTATACTCGGTTCTGGATCCGTCATTATACTGTACCACAAATCTCATCTGATAGCGTGACCGCTGGCTCTTCAAGCGCTAACATTCATTGGACGTTTTATTTTTGGCCCGAATTTCCGGTTACTCTTAAATTCGTCGCTCCTTGCCTCAAGCACCCTGTCGGCCGGTTCTTGGTCCATCTCCCTTTACGGGTGAGCGCCATATAGGGAATAGAATATACCATTATCGTCAGCTTGGCATTTCTGCCTAACCAACGCGGGCCGACGCGACGCCGTGGCTGTCAAAGAGAGCGGATAAACGCGCTCCCGCTCGTTCGTTGGCTGAGCGTCGTAAGAACGTCGTCGCTAGGCGTAGCGCTGAGGAAACCACGTATTAAAAATTCAAAAAGACGAAGCAGGCGAATAAGCGAGAAATATGGAGAAAGAATGAAGGAGAGAACTCCAAAACAAAAATAAATAAATAAAAAACTCCCAAGCATTTCCCCGAGGGTGAACATGGTTAAGTGCGAATACACTGGCTGATGCTATCAGGGGTATTTATTAATTCGCACTATTATATTTATTAATCACACTATGGTGCCTTTATGGTGCAATGGTTCCTGGGAATCGCAATTTGATCACACGGGGGAGTTTACGTTAACTCACTGGCGAATGCCAACGGATTTCAACTTTACTCCCCCTCACGACCCGCTCTCGACGGGAGACTGAGAGAGAAGGCGGGAGCGCGCGAGAGAGAGGGGTGCGCGCGCAGCTGCAGCGAGTGAGGAGAGCGGAGGAGCGAGCGAAGGGGGAGGGGGTATTAGGCGCGGTACTGACACCGATATCAGCGTCGCGTCCGTGGCTTATTCGGTAGAGCGTCGCGCTGCGGCCCGCTAAGTCCCCTTTCTTTTAAAGATAGAGAGAAGACTGCGGACGCCGCCGACGGCGGTGGATGGTTTGGGGTCGCTTATAAAGTGTATTCACACTTAAAACAATGAAAGTGCGAAAAACATAACTGGAGAAGAGAAAAGGATGGAAAGAGAGGAGAAAAGGCAGAAAACCGAGGAGAAACAAATGTGGCGCCCAGCTCCGCAGTTCGTTCAGTCTCTGCACCACTAGTGCGAAGCTGCCTCTCTCCTCTCTCTGCGCGAATGCGCACGGACTATCGGGTTCTCTTGGAGCGTGTCGCGCACATAAAAGAGATATTTTCTGTTTTAATGAGGCCTTAAGCCTGGGCGTCTTGACCCATTCGGCTCGGCTGCCTGCCGTTGCTCGTCACCGTTAAGGGTTTCCTCGCTTCGGCTGCATCGAATGGAACGACAATGACGTAGTCGTTGCTAAGCGTTTCGTTCCTATACGTTTTGCAAGCCCAACGTAATCGAAGGGCAAGTCGACTCGAAATGCACATAACGCGTGTTCTGTGCCCACAACTCGTCGCGATGTGCCTGCTTGACGTGTACGTCTGCGACGGCTGCAGTGAGCCCTGTCTCGCCGCATTAGTGCAAAGCATTATCTCTTTCACCGGAACGAAAATACATTGCCGATTTTTTTTTTATTTCCTTTGTTCGAATAAACGCGGAACACACTTTCATCAGGATGGCGGCTGTCGTCTTCTCTGAGTCACTTCCGAGACGAACGGAAACGCGTTAGTGCTGAGGCGTCCTTCTTCTTCTTCCCTTTCTACGCTAGCGCGCAGGAAGTTCGGCTGTCCACAAAAGCTTCGATCGGTGCTTGCTCATCCACCCCCCCCCCCCCCCTAGCTTCTTCTGTCCTCGTATCCCCAACTGAAATAGAGAACGCGCCTACTCGCTCCTCTTCTCGCTTCTTTCGTTCGATCACTCTTCTTTCTGTTTACTTCTTTTGTTCATTTTTGTTTTCATTTTTTTTCGCTATCACTGCTCTTGAGGTGCCGTATAGGTTCCGAACTCTCTGGCTGCCAATGCAGGGGCGTGGATTCCGGATACCGCTTTGTTGTCCGCGAACTCTTTCTTTCTTTCTTTCTTTCTTTCTTTCTTTCTTTCTTTCTTTCTTTCTTTCTTTCTTTCTTTCTTTCTTTCTTTCTTTCTTCGTTTGTTATATCGACCAGTTTTTCAGCAAACCCCGAGGGCAAAACCGGTGACTGAGTGAGACATAGAGAGAGAAAGTGTCAGGGAGGCGTACAGCTTTCGCCCCCCCCCCTTCCCCCCCCCCACCCAGCCAACACCGAAAGCGTACAACTATACGAGGGTGGAGGGGTCATCTCTGAAATTGTTTTTACCTTGAAACCCGCGTGGAGCAGTGCATGCCCAGCCCGTGGCCGAAACTTCGTTATACCCCGTTATACGTAACCTCGTATAACTTTCGTTGAAAGCTGTCGTATACTTGCCCTCAGGTTTTCCGAAAGTTTGCCGCATATATGCTGACCGCTTTTTCTCAATTTCCTTTCGTCGAGTTTTTTTTTTTTTTTTTGCGAATTTTCTTTTTAATGTCAACGTCACTCGCGCAGTTAGTGTCTGTGTCATCCCGGCAGGACGGCAAACACGGACGGCTGGTCGCTAGCGAAACGTTTGAAAAGAAAAGAAAAAAAGTATAGCGCGAACGCATAAACGACGAGGGAAAAGCGCTTAGGCATTGGCTAAAAGCTTCCGCTACGTCAGAAAGTTGAGCGAGTGTCACTCAGGTGGGTCCGCGCATATGCATGGTTATACGCTAGTTGTTTTTTTTTTCATTTTATTGTTATTATGATTAGCGAAGACGCTGTGAAGCTTGCACACCCTTTAATGTGTTGCCATGAGTGACGCACCAGTACACACTTTTGAAAGACTGGGGTCATCTGAATAGCTGGAAAAAATTCGTCCATACTTTTCAAAAAGAGAGAGAGAAAGAGGGAGTGGTGGTCATCTTCGTCGCTTGGTATAGACTGTTTTCCGTAAGACATCTGGGTGCCGTCGCCTTGGTCTGCTAAGCCGATGTTTTCGTATTTCGCGACGTCGATTAATAAGTCCATGAGACATCGTCACCACAAGCATCAACCGTTTTCGTACGTATGCGTCTACCGTGACACAGATCGTTTAGTTGTTAAAGGGAGTTAAAGATAGAAAACACGAAGGTTAACAGCCCAATGGCGGCCCTCGATAGGTAAGATGGTCTGCAAACCTATTCCGTGCTCTTAAACAGTGGTAGGCGCCTCCCGCGTGGCGCTCCCCGACGCGCTGCGCCAACGCCACCTAGACTACTTTGGCTGCGCTCGGAGGCAGCTTCGCTGCTGCTGTGACAGTTTTCACATGATCATAGAGGGCGTGGTGGGGAGCTTTGGTTTAAAAAGTCCGCACTAGAGATCTATCGAACTTTTAAGCAGGAAATTGCCAAGGAAAGGATCTATGATAATAGTCGGGGTAGTTCTTTACTGTTTGAGGCCAGGACGGGAGTATTGCGAACAAAGACATATCGGACCAAATACGAAGGGGTGGTAGACACGGTATGCAGTGCGTGTGGAGAGAAAGAAGAAACTGCCGAACACTTGATAATGTTCTGTAAAGGGCTTCACCCTGTAGTTCAGGTTGATGGCGCAGAGTTTTTCAAAGCACTGGGGTTTAGGGACAGTGAGGGCAAAATAGACTTTGAGCGGGTAGACTTAACAAGAAGGAGGTTATCTGATTGGTGGCTAAAGTCAAGGCACGAGTGAAAATTGAACCCTTCGCTGCAAAGTATGAATCTTCAACTCACTACTTAAAAAATAAAAAATAAATAAATCTAGTTTTTGGTTCATTAAGTATAACAGCTTGGTGGCTCTAGCCACCGCCCGATCTAGAGGGTACAGCCATATCCATCCATCCATCCATCCGTCTCGGCGGAGCCAGCGCGTCCTGACGTCGCTCCAAGCGCATCAGTATGTCGACGGTGCCACCCGCTGTTTACTAAAATGGAATATGTCTATGTTCAGACAGGTTCACTGCTAAAGGGAACACCTGTGTGGGCAGCATGTTTAGATTTCGCTATCTTAGGGTATCATGGCGTCTTAGATATGCACAAGGCTACTAATGGTTAAAAGTTCACTCCTCTTGACCGACTATTGACTTGCATGAACGAGATCGTTTTTTAATTCACTTGCTCTTAGAGGGCCAGGAACATTGATGGTGTGCGTTCGAGTGTTCCCTTTAATAGTGGACCATGCTGTACAAAGCAATGCTCCCAATAGTTGTGCGAAGTCTGCGTTTATAGGTGCTCAGCAATATCGAAATCGACCCTGAATCAGGCGGAATTCAGAATAAATGGGCAAGGGGAGGGTTTATAGCGCGTAGGCAAGATGACCGCTTGTCATTGAAAGTACAAAACTGGATTCCAAGAGAAGGCGAGCGCATAAGGAGGAGGCAGCAAGCACAGGACCGGGTTGATTGGCGAAACATGGGGGATGTCTTTGCCCTGCAGTTGTCGTAGTTAGGCCGATGACGACGAGGCAGTAATGAGCGCCACCTGATACCGCGTTGGGATTATTACGCACTGACGACATGCGGCGTTATCTCGCAGCTAACTTATCAGTTCATTCATTTGCTGTAAGCAATCAATGTAGGGCATTTTGCCGACGCTTTGAAGTGCGTGGGCTCCCTTGAAAAACTTGCAATATTTCTCATCACGATTTCCATTCAACTGCGGAGTGAAATGTACAATAAGGAAAGATTTGTCGAAAATATAGATATACTGTTTATTTTGAAAGTGGCGACCTGTTGCGTAATCACGGAAGATAAGCGATTGACGACGCCGTGGCTGGAGCTTGCTGATTGTTACGTATAAGTTATCATGTATCAGTATAGCGTATCTGTCTACTGACATATCAGCCGACATGACATAAGGCCGCATTCTTTAAAGCCTCTCCGCGCTAATCTCGCCGCCCCAGTATGTACCACTCTCTACCGCTGTAGATGTCACATGCGACTGCGGTGAATGCCTACGCGCATACTACGTTTCAAAGAATCGTCGGCCTGAACTACCAGCACAATGGCCGAGTTTTTCCCGATTAGACGAAACGGCTATCGGGGACTGCGGCTGCTTGGAGTGTAACAGGCGGGCTCCGTTTACACGACGAGGAGCAACGCTTGATCGCGTGGTTTTGAAGTGCTGATACGCACTATAGCACAGGTGATTCCCGTGTGCCACAGAACCGCAGCCGAACTGGTCATGTCGAGCATGTCTGCACACACTTTTCAGCCACATCGCAAGTTGTCTCTACGCGAGTGCTTTGTGTTGTGGAGTGGGCGTTTACGTTCTATTCTCGGAATAAGAAGCAACAACTCCGATGCGGCAGTGCTAGCTACGCGGGAATACTCGAAACGAGGTATTTACATCTTTGTCGTAATCTCAGTCGTGCGCTGGCCACCGTTCTTTTATTTTTATTTTTTTGATGTTGTGGTGTTCTTTTTTTATCGCACTCACCCGCTGGAGAGAATGTACCAAGAACCGGGTGGCAGAATGTTTAAGGTAAAACCCTATTAAGACAAGCGACACTGAAAATCTGCATGAAAAATGAAAGACCGAATATATAAAAATGACTAGCGAGAAAGCAGTCAAACTGTGTGATGGAATTTATAGATGACATATAAACTGTACATGGTTGTGAAAATGTGCCTGTTAAGTTTTATATTGAAGCGATGTGTGACTTTTGTATGTTGCAGTTGTTGTTCCTTCATATGTGGCTCATACCCACACTAGTCGATTGACTAAGAATTGCCCACATGAAAATGTAAATACGAATAACTAATGAATAAACAGAAAAGAAAAACAAGACAATGTATATTGCATTCTTTGTCTTTCTTATGAATGGCTATCACCCACCGTAGAGGATTGATCAATAATCGGTTGACGTATTAATGCAAATATTCAGTCGAATACGAGGCGGGATAGATCGGCCATGGGTTGCCGCAACTCCCTTTCTCACGGATTTCTCGGCAGCACATGTTACGTCTATCAATGTGCTGCGCAGGACCGTCCTCAACGTTTGTGTCCAACAAGTGTCAAGGACACGTATCGTTCCGTCCTGTAGGGCGTGTGTGATAAGAGCCGCAGTAAAATGATAAAAGCTCCAGTGACGACCGAATGCCAGGGGTGTGTCTTTCGTTCGCTCCATACTTGGTCATCGTGCTTATCTAGCGCCGCGTAGGTGAACTAGTTTCGAGACCCATATTTTCCCCTTTTAGGGCTGCCCCGCCGTGGTGGTCTCGTGGCTGGCCGCCGTATTCACGAACGCTCCTCGACTCGAATCTCGTCCTTCATTTGAACGAGCTGAGCACAGCGCCGCCGCTTGTCTAAAAATGACGCTGCGTTTCTCGAGAATCGCTGCTGATTATCCCTGATATTGGGTGACTTTCTCTGCCAAGAGACGGCGCTGCAATCAATTTTCTCAAGTCAAGGTGAAGCGTTGAGTGGAGGGACGTTCTAGAATACGGGGGTAAGGCACTCGGCAGCTGACCCGCAAGTCGCGGGATCGAATCCCGGCAGCGGTGGCTGCATTTCCGACGGAGGCGGAAATGTTGTAGGCCCGTGTGTTCAGATTTGGGTGCACGTTAAAGAACCCCAGGTGGTCCAAATTTCCAGAGCCCTCCACTACGACGTCTCTCATAATCATAGGGGGGTTTTGGGACGTTAAACTCCACAAACCAATCAATCAACCAACCAATCAACCCTTTTAGGGCTCAAGGTGCTCACAATGCGACAGCCGATTTTAGAAGCGATGTTGTTGTCCGCGGCCGCCGGCAGTGTCTGTCGAACCTATCGCGCACAATAGGAAGAAAAGAATTCCAGGTTTCGAACCGGAATCGAACCCTGACTTTGCTTGGCGGAGAAGTACTCTGTAGCCGTATACCTTCCGAAAGCGCGAAAGGCATATGTGTCACGGACGAAGAACACAGGACAAGCGCTACTTTCTACTAAAATTTTGTTATGCGTGCTAAGACCAAATATATATATATATATATATATATATATATATATATATATATATATATATATATATATATATATATATATATATATATATATATATATATATATATATATATAGGTGTAGCCACCAGAAGGAAAGGCAGACAAGCATGAAAGCAACCAAAAATCTTAAGAAGACATACTGTCACATTGCAGCGTTCGCTCGTGCTATGGCGTATGTAACAAAGGCTAAGTGATCGAAAGCTTAATACGCATCACCATCGGCAAACGTAACAAAGCGCGCACGATGTAACCGCGCCACGCGTAACTTCTAAAAAGGGTAGCCCCCTGGTTGCCAGGACATATCGAAGGAACGCTAGCTGCAATCAAATCGTCCCTCTTCATCTCAGTGGCCTTGAAAATCAATCAGGAGCTCGTTCGCTCCGACAAAACGGGAAAAGCGGGCTTTTCGAAGCGGTGAGGCGGCGATGCCTGGAGAGGAGATTTTTCGCCGCTTGGGCTCTTCGGCCACCCCGCCTTCGGTGTGAACAAGCCTTTAATGTCCCAGTCTCGATATAATACCACAGTGTTGTGGAGAAACGGTTCACACTCACAGTCTCAACGGTGTGCCGCAAGCCGCCCAACCTCGCCCTTGCGCACCTTATCGCGGTGCTCACTCATACGGGCATCGAGGTAACGCTCAGTCTGTCCTATACATAAACTCGGTCACACGAAAGAAGCCATCTACCTCAGAGCCACACCAGTGCTTGTGAAACTGCTTCGTAAGAAGGTCATATAAAGATGTCACGTAGTCACGTTAATAGCGTGGCAGAAGCGTGCACTCGCGACAGGCGCAGCTTTATTCGGATTCCATAACAATTGGTAGTTCCTTTGCCCCGCCACGGTAGTCTAGTGGCTAAGGTACTCTGCTGCTGACCCGCAGGTCGCGGGATCAAATCCGGGCTGCGGCGGCTGCATTTCCGATGGAGGCGGAAATGTTGTAGGCCCGTGTACTCAGATTTGTGTGCACGTCAAAGAACCCCGGGTGGTCGAAATTTCCGGAGCCCTCCACTACGGCGTCTCTCATAATCATATGGTGGTTTCGGGACGTTGATCCCCACAAATCAATCAATTGGTAGTTTCAATCTGCACACTCAGTACAAAAGCGATCTGGAGTAACTCATCATCATTATCAGCCACTGCATTAACATTGTGTGCAACCAAGCCGATGCACACATTGCCCTCCAGAAGCGTATGGATGCTTAGCGACGTAAGTTTAGGATATCTGCCATCGCCGTCGCCGTGAGGTTCCATGTAAAGTCGTTAACACCGGCTCACGTTTTCGCACCGTATTCACACGACCTTCTAATGTAGGTCGACTCTCCTGAGCCCGAGTCGCCGCCCCCCTGACCGCGCCGCTGAGTGGGCTGACCTGCAATCGTGTAAAAAGGATATGTTCTACGAGTGAGTGAAAGCTTGTGGTGACAGCCGCTCAAGCGCAGTGAACCGGCCGCGTTATTTCGCCCGCGAAAGACTCGTTGTGGAAAGCGAGGAAGGGTAGAGGGGGGGGGGGGCACAGATTCGGCCGCTCACGTTTACGCTTCATGTGACCCGGCGACACACAAACTGCGAGATGTCTGCGGGCAAACTAAAGCTTTCCATTGTGACACACTGTGAACACGCTAAACGTTGTCTCACAGAGTGCGGTTTTCTTTCTATATATATATATATATATATATATATATATATATATATATATATATATATATATATATATATATATATATATATATATATATATACAACCAACTAACACACGCGTGCTCTTTTTTTCCGCTGCACAAACGAATTGCCGGCCCTTCGGTCTCTCTCTTCTCTCTCTCTTTCGTTCTTTCTCTCTCTCTCTCTCTCTCTCTCTCTCTGTGTGTGTCTGTGTGTGTGTGTGTGTGTGTGTGTGTGTGTGTGTGTGTGTGTGTGTGTGTGTGTGTGTGTGTGTGTGTGTGTGTGTGTGTGTGTGTGTGTGCGTGCGTGCGTGCGTGCGCGCGCGCGGACATCATTGTACAAAATTTGCTTTTGTCAAAGCTGGCTTCTCCGCAATCATGGTGTGCTTAAGGAGAAGCCCGCTTTCTGTGATTTCTTCGGTGCAATGTATTTCATTTCTTCAGTGCGATGCGTTTACTTCGTACAAACATCCATTTCGCTTCTTTTTGTGCGTACACACAAAAAACAAAAACTAACTGGGAACAAAATGGAAGGAGCATTATGGTGCCATTTCCGCCTCCAATAAAACGTCCTTTCATTCCGCCGACGTCGGATGAGTAGAGCGGACGACATTCCGGTCTTGTCGCGTGCCCCTCGCCACCTTCGCATTTAGGAGGCGCGAACGATTTGTCACAGTCCAGACGCGTCGACGACACTTCATCGTCCCCGCCTTGCACAAACATGCAGTTCCGCGCTGTTTAAACTCCCGCATGGGCGGTCAGTGTGGCGCGGTGTCGGAGGCCAATGTGGGCGCGGTCTTGTTCCTCGTAGCGTATACATGCATAAAGCACGAGGATACGCCCGGGGTGAAGGTCGTTGGTGAGAAAGCAGTGGTGGCGTTGAAGCGTACGAGGTCAAATGATTTTTCGTTATGCACCGCTAGAGATCCGGGGCACAAGTCTATTGAAAAGATTTAGAACAGGTCAGCAAGAGGTGGCGCTCGCGCTGCCCACCCGCAATGCGTTCAAAGCATGCGTTTTGGTCAACCCCATTCGGCTTTTGAATACGGTTGATGGGAACAACAACAACAACAACAACGAGATGTTGTGGTGAAGGTGCAACTAGGGAAGGGTGTTCGCCGCAGTAAGATCTGTCATCTTAATTGCTTTACTCGCCACCGGTCTATTAATGCACTATCACTTTGTAGATGTGTTTCAAGTAGCTGTGTTTCAAATGGATGACTTTACCGTACAGATGCACGTTTGTGTCTCTGGTCTTATATAAGGAACCATAGCTCCTTGGCAAATTTCGTATGGGAATATGACAACGCTCTAAGCCATTCGTAACGTGTTAGACAGTAACGATGAACCTTTGAACTCATAATATGCACACAATAAATTGTCGGGTGAGTATGGTGTGGATAACTCCATTTTTGTGGCCCATACTCGTTCCTGACGGACCGCGACGACGACATGACCCGCCGACAAACCGAGACACGCTTCGCTTCTATTAATAACGAAGGCGTCTTCTTTCCCGCTTTTTGATCGTATTTTCAATCGGTGTTCTGTACATACATCACCCTGGCGCTCTTGTGCGTCTCTTCTAACTGTACCCGAATGTCGTTTCGCATGCACCTCGTCAGTGACGTGACATTTTCCCGGGATTCGGCGTATACTTAATATTGCAGACACACGAAAAGCAAAGGGATACCATGCTCGGATGTACTCCGTTCGTATTGCTCGAATAAATGCCTCTCTTTTTTTTTTTCGTCATTTTTCCCTTTAGCTGTATTCTGAAACCTGGCGCGGTATGGACAGAAAGAACGCAAGAACATGATCATAGCATCGCGCCGCTCTTTCCAACAAATTCAGCCTAGCGTGATGTAAAAGATGTCAAAGCCCGACGTTATTTTAAACTGTTGCATAACGACACGTACGTTATCGGCGTATCGACGCGGTTACCAATACGGTTCATGTTGGTGACTTCGAAAGCATATATAAAAACGTAGATGGGGCGAGGCGGGAAGAGAGGCACGCACAGCTGATCAACCGGCGTGCGTTCCGTGCCATCCATCAAGGTAGGCTGCGTGCGCGCCCTTGGCTCCGGAAAGGCGTCGCCGTGGCCCTGGGCGGGGCCTGGCCCGCTCCTCGGCCCCAGAGAGTCCCCCGTCGGAGACGGGTCGCGGTCGTCGCCGGCGGCCGCCGCGCCGTCATCGAGTGAGAGCCGTGCGCTGGGCCCGCGGTTGCGTGCGGGGAGCGCACGATGCTGATGCCCCTGAAGCGCGAGTCGCCGCCTCCTCCGCTGCCGACGCTCAGCGAACGACGCCGGTCCAGCGCGGCGGCGCGGCGCCGCGCATCGTTCGTGGACGCTCCGCCGTCCGACCAGCCCGAGGACTTCGCGTCGCCCGCCGGGAGACCGCAGGATTACCGCCCCGGCGACGCCAAGCGTGAGTGCCTACTGCGTCCCCTCTCGTGCGCGCTCGCTCGCTCAGAGCATGCCATGGCTGAAGAGTTTTTTTAAAGACGATAGTCTTTCTTGGGGACCCTCGACGCCAAAGTTTTGGTCTGTCTGTCTGTATGTATGTATGTATGTATGTCTGTCTGTGCATTTGTCTGTTTATCCGTGCTAACGATATCCTAAACGGCACCCAACGATGCGTCAAAGGGCCAATCCAATGCGCAGCGCCCCACCAATATTGCTCAAGTTTCGGCGTTCATACCTGTGCGATTGTCAATTCAAAAGCAATTATTGCGCATATCTGAGCCACCGCAACAACACGTAGATTTTTCGTGTACGTGCCTTTATATTAGAGAAGGCACACGCAAGTACCTATAAGGACTGTATAGCGTTTATCACGCTGCGTTGACAATGCAACGCGATGATGCTCAAAAAGATAAGTGTTTGCAACGCTTTGTTAAGATCCATGGCATGGTGGTGGCACTTGCCAGTCGCTTTGCGTTCTACACTTTATCACCTCCGAGACAGACGCGCATCTTTCTCCGTGAACAAGAGCGCGCGCCTTTTCCTTCGTTTTCGAAGATAACTGCCAGATGGCGCTCGTGTCTAACGTGCCTCGATGTGCTCGTTCGCCTTCGTTGCACGGATCGAGACTCTCTAACGCAGCGCTTCCAGAATACAATCCACCGATTTTCTCGCGCCGAACACCAAATAAACGTTTTGTTCACTCTCTCCACACGCAAGGCTATCGTCTTTCGACGACATTTGCAGTAAAACATGCAGATAAGAGGCCAAATTTTTTTTTTCATTATTGTTCTTCTTTTCTGAGACAAACGTGAGTCTCGCACGCGCAAACAGCGCGTGAACGGGAGAGCACGGACGAGAACAAGGCCGTTTTGCGTAAGCTCACCGCTGTTGTGGCACGAAATACGCGTGAGTAACGCTGTTGCGGGTTGACCTGAAGTCGTTTCGGCGTTCGCTTTTCACCAGCCGGCATCGTTTACGCGTTTTTCAGGGTCTATACTCGCATGATGATAGTTATAGCGTGAGAACAAAATGACGACTCAGAGACAAGAAGGACGCTCGTGTCTTTCGCGTCCTTCTTGTCTCTGTGTGGTCGTTTTGTTCTCGCGCTATAACTGTCGTCATGCCATACCAACTATAGCCCAAGCTGCCACACTTCTATACTCGCAACATGACAAGTCGACCCGACACGACGCGCTCGTCTTATACTTCTGTGATCGTCGCTTTCGCCGTAGTGGGGTGGGACGCGGCCACCTGACCGCGATTAGGAGGGGAGAAGCGTCTGTCGCCGCCGTTTGTTTTTTCTCTCTCTCCCCGTGTAGGGAACAACGCTCCCGTTCCGCATTGATTGTGCGAGCCGCTTGTTGTTCTACCCTAAATCCCTGCTTCCCTTTGCTTTGGCTTTGACGCGACCCATGGGAGGGGGTAAATGGTTGATGCCGTTCGGTTCCCGCCATTGTTCTCTTGCCATTGTCTGCTTCGCTCGGGGAAAGGAGGGTGTGGAAGGTGGAGGCGTGTGTGTATCATACGCAGCAGAAATACTAAGCGTTCGTCTTTCTTCCTTTCCCATTGTCTCGTGTGTCACAGCATCGTGTGCGAGATCGCGCCTCAAGCTGCCGCCATTGTCAATCAAAGTGCTCCCCCCCTGGTCGCTAATTGACGCGAGATGAGAGCTACAGGGGAGGGGGGAGCTGCACATTGCGATTGGAGTGCGTCTCCCTTTCTTCTTTATGTCTTTGGATCTTTCTTCATTGTTCTTTGCGTGATCCACTTATTCATTTTTTTGCACTTGTGTTACGCTGTCGAGCGGCTTGACAGATCCGTTTAGGAGAAACTTGAGTAGTCTGTAGATAGGACGTAAATGAAGAAATAAGAAAAAATGAGAAAGCTTCGCTGTAAATTGTCTTGTCCTTGGACCGTATCTGTATAAAAAAAATAATCCTTTTATGTCAAGAAAACTTCCTTAAGTTTACTTAACAAAAACTTTGTTAAGGGTACGTACCTAATGGCGTTAGGCATTTCGTGTTGAATGAAAGGGCTGTCGATTGAAAAACATTCTTTGAAGCCTATATGAAAGTCACGCAGCTAGTTTTTGAAAGATTTTGTGAGGTAGCGCATCCTCTTCTAATTATTATTATTATTATTATTATTATTATTATTATTATTATTATTATTATTATTATTATTATTATTATTTCATTGTCCTTTTTTTGCTCTCGACTTCCAGTTATGTTCATAACGAAACTATGCGCAGCGTTACCTTTTGCAGACATTGTTAGTTGTATGCGTTTATTGACAGGACGGACAAAGAGAGATGGAAGCTGAAATTAATGTGACGAGAAATAATGGAGCGGGAGAATTTCGAGCTGTAGCGTTGCGCTAAGGAGCCTGCATTATGGCAACAACGTTTGCTATGCCCCGACAATTCCACTTGTCAAAATATTGGCGCTGACGACGTTTTCTTGGTGAACAGCTTCCAGGCTTGCCGCTTTTTCAGCAGAGTCAGGTATAACCGGGAAATTATCTGGAGGAAAAAAGCGGGAGGACGTCTTGTCGTTACAAGCTGATATCACGTGATCGTTCTAGTTTCCGCCAAATATCTTGTTCTATACACTCATTGCTACTCGTGAACTAATTATGACGCCGACAGGTACATACGAGTCACAGTTATTTGCTGATGATCATTGGAAAACGCATTCCTGTACACCCGCAAATTATCCATGGCGCTTTAAGTTAGTGCTATTCCATGCATGACGAAAGAATCCGGCAGATCCAACGATTTGGGTGGATCGATGACATGCGAAAACAGTGAGCGTCTGTGAAAGGTCCCTATTACTGACGTGTCTACCGATTACGGATTATGTTTGTCGGTTTATGTGCCTGTATGGTGACCTGTAGTAAGCTCTAGTAAACCAGTGCCAAAGTTATTTAGAAGTGTGGCAGCTTGGGCTTGTTGGTATGACGCGACGATAGTTATAGCGCGAGAAACGAACGACATGGAGACAAGGAAGACACGAAGGAGCGCTCGTGTCATTCGCGTCCTCCTTGTCTCTGTGCCGTCGTTCTGTTCTCGCGCTATAACCGTCGTCATGCCAAAGTTACGGTCAGTGTGCGTGAGGTGGTGTTGCGTGACGTGGTTGGCGGCGAACGAACGTACGCGTAGTACGTGACCACTGCATCGCGAACGTGACGTCAGGCCCGGTGGAACAATGTTTACTAGCTTGTAACGCGGTTCACTGCGCCGTACTTATAGTTACGAATGCCCTAGTACCGGCGCTGTTGTGCGAATCAATTAGGCGTACACGCACATTCAGTCAGAGGCACGTGAGTTCTGCGAACACTTTGTATAGCGCCGTTGCATGCCTCGCGTGCTGCGGCCGCCGATGCTCACGCCACCCTCCGCAGCCACGTATATATCATTCACACAAACTGTCTCCTCTCCGGCGAGTCCCCGGCACGATCCGGTACAATGGCTGGCAGGCATTCGTTCGAAGAAGCGCCCGACTTCGTGTATTCGTTCGGTACATCCTTCACCCCCAGCACCTTCGTCTTTCGACGTTTTTCTTCGTACGCGTATGTATAAACGTGCCCACCTGCGGTCGGTTAGAGTGTTGCGTGCAGTTGCGTGCAGCGTACGGTGGAGGTCCAGTTCCAGCAGTACTGGCGAAGAACTGCTGTATAGACGAAGTTCTTGTTCCTTCTTTCTTTTTGAGTAAATTGTCTCTATTTAGGTTGTTCAAACGCTATATATTGCCCCGCCGCGGTGGTCTAGTGGCTAAGGTACTCGGCTGCTGACCCGCAGGTCGCGGGATCGAATCCCGGCTGCGGCGGCTGCATTTCCGATGGAGGCGGAAATGTTGTAGGCCCGTGTGCTCAGATTTGGGTGCACGTTAAAGAACCCCAGGTGGTCAAAATTTCCGGAGCCCTCCACTACGGCGTCTCTCGTAATCATATGGTGGTTTTTGGACGTTAAACCCCACATATCAATCAATCAAACGCTATGTAGCCACCTATATATAGAAGAGCAACTTGACGCGAAGAAGGAATGCGCACAAGGGGCGATCTTGTGTTCGTCTTCTCGTATCGCTTGCACGGATGCCCTGCATGGTTAACACCGCATTGTCCGCTTTGAGCAACGCACACCCTTTTCGGAGCGCAAGATGTCACTGGGCCGTGGAGGCTGAAGTCGAGATTCACTGCGAGGCGGTGTCGGTTCGAACAATAGCGCTGTTCACATTTCCAACGTGGAAACGACCTCACTTCAACAGCCTGTGAAACTGACGCGCCCGTACATTGTGCTGGGGATGGAGTGCGTGCGCAGAACATTTGTGCGCAATTGCCGCTGTATACGGTATCACCGTTGTCCTAAGTTCGCTTCTCCATTCTAATTCCGTTTCACCTTCTCTCAATCTATGCATGGCTTCCGGTGACGTCACTGACACCGCCATCTTGGTGCAAGGCCGCGGTGGGTGGCGAAGCGTGTGATGTCGCGTTGATGTTATCGACGTATCGCCTGCAAGGTCTTTTGCTATTTACGTAATGAGACCGTATCGTCACGGTGGTGTATTTATCACCTTCAATCATGCTAGCCACCCCGAAATAATGCGGCTTTGACGTCATCGAAGCCGCCATGTTGGAGCAACAGTGGGTTAGATTCTGCGTCCGTGACGTGACGCGCGAGCTATCAATAAGAGCAGCAAGCCCGATGCACGTTTATCCTCATGATATCTTGCTTTAATCTCATTAAAACGCGCTGTATCACGAGCTTCATTTCGCAGGAGCGTTTCGCAGAGGCGTTTCGCAGGATTAAAAAACAAAAGAAACGTCACTATTTTCGATCTCTCCTCATGGGGCTTGGCTCAGTGCTTTCGGGGTAAAGGAAAGGGGATTAATGATGAATATTCAGGAAAATAAAAAGGGGGCAGAAGAGCCGCAGCTCGTTGTCAGGAATAATAGTTCAACCATGCTTTTTTGTTTTTTCATGCTCGCCTCGGACTATTGCCTCAGCTGTGCCTCGCTGGACATTGAAACCGCGGCTCCTTTCAGCTCGCCAGAACGTGCAGCGAGTGTTCAAGCGTCGACGAACGCAGGTGTGGCGGTCATTCTCGGCCTCGGCTCGAAATTTCCATAGCCGTCAACTGAACTCCCCTCCCTCCGCTATACGGGGTGGCGGTATACATCCGCGGCGAAGTACGAACGGTGGTTTTCAGCGAGGGGACGTCACATGTGTTCCTCTTTCAACCGGAAATCCTCGTGTGGATGTTCGAAGCGTCTGGGTTGGCGGATAAGCAGAGGGAAGTAAAAGGAGAAGGATTACCGGGGGATGAGCCACGGCGGAGCGCATTTGGATTCCGCAAGTGGAGGAAAAGATTCAGAGGAAGTCAGCTTTTGATGTCAACTATGTAACAACAGTCCTCTGTCACGACAGTATGTAATTTTCGGCCTTGTATAGCCTCCAGAGGTCGCAGCAGTCCTCCGGTAGGAAGGAAGGAAAACAGAGGGAAAAGAAAAGCAAGGAGGTTAACCAGCCTATATGCAGCCGGTTTGCTACCCTGCGCATGGGAGAGGGATGGGGGAGATGAAAGATAGAGAGCAGAGAGGGAAGAGAGAAACAGCACATTCGACAGCACACGCGCGCTCACTCAGTCATAGTCCAGTCTTTTTCTTTCGCGGTGTGTGACATTGCTGGCAGACTTTTGTGCCTGCTATAGGTGTTTGACAATGATGTGGAAATGTATTCGTTGCTTCTATATACGCAGAGAAGAACTGCGTGTCGTGAAGTTTGGTATATTTTTACGTATTTTTTTCACAGTTAGTTGTGCACGTGACTGCTTTTTTTTTTCTTTAATGGATAGTTTACCGATCTTTACGTGTTAGCTTGCTGAAATACTTTTTACTAATGCGACAAAACCACTGTGGTTGTTTAGCTTATAGCTAGTAGTAACGTGTTGCTCTGGTAAGCTCGAGGACGCAGGTTCGACTCCCGGTCATGGCCACCGCATTTCTATGGGGGAGGTCATGGCGTAAATGTATAGACGCAAACACCCGCATACTCGGGTTTAGGCGCTCGTCGAAGAACGCCGTGGTATAGTCAAAATTTACCCGCACAAGAGTATACCCCGCTATGCTGCATCTCGCACTCGTTTGATGGGTAAACACGCAAAGTCCCAGATTACGGGTATAATGGCAAAATGACGTCACTGCATTTGTGTACTTCCGCATCGCGACCCTGACGGGGGAAAAAAAACCGATATTGCACGATTGGCCCTGAACACACTGAGCCGAATTCTCGGAGAAGGTGCACCCCGCCTGTCGTGTAAGGCATGTGTGATGACGCGCCACTCCCCGCGAGCAAGGCCAAACCGATGGATGGTCAGTGCAGCGTGTTTGTGTGGGCCCAGAGGGGGGGTCGTAGTACCACAGTGCGGAGAACACGGGGGACCGCGCCCCGGGGCTGCTGGTTGCGTGGCCGTCAATGCGTTACGGGAGCCTGCACGCGATGAAGTCGTTATCGTGTCGACTCGCGCGATACGGCCGATCGTGTTCTGTCCTGGTGACGTGTGTGCCTCGTCCTCCTAACGCAACTCAATGGCGTCGTTCGGAGGGAGGTGTCCATCGTGTAGTGTTTGTAGTAACGTTACGTGTGTAGCTCGTGTTTCGCTTGAGTTAAGAATGGACTGACGCAAGTTCGTTAAGGAAAGACACGGGCGATGTGCTCAAAATTCCCTCCGTGTGTATAGTGGGAGGCCGGGAAAACAAAAGCAGCGTGGCCGCACTTTTCGAGGGTGTCCGCCGACCCGCTAACTTGCTGGACTCGTGTTTCGGGCGAACATTCATTCATCCTGCGACTCGTGGACAAAACCATGCACGTGGTATCGAATTATAGATCGACCGCACACGTGGCAGATACACGCGTCTGTCTATTGAAAGCATTATCACGCAAATAATGAGCAGAGCTTTTTTTACTTGCACGTGGTCATATGTGCTTTCTATGGTAGACCGGAAAACCAAGATCATAACATCCAGCTTCGAAATGCAAGGATCGTTGCGTTCCGAATATTTTAGATCAGGGCGGAACTCTCAAGTACGGAAGCGATCAGCGCTGCTGTTTAACGCGCCGTTCTTCTCCTTGCACGGAGTGAAGTTGTCGTTATCCTTCTATTAACTGCTGTACCAACAGATGAAGTAAGCGTGGTGATACGACTTGTTTGGCATTTTGCCGGTGTACGAAGACGATCACAGAAGGGCAGTCTTTTCGTGTACTTAGCGTAATGAGAAAAAAAAAATTCCGAAACAGCGATGCATTATCTAATGTGTTCCATCAGTCCGTCCGCCACTCAATCAACCATGCCAATCAGTTGACCAATCAATCAATCAATCAACGAAGTCATTGCTCGCGAAAGCACACACACGCGTTTATCTGTATAAAGATATTCGAAATCGGGAAGCCCTAATTATAGGCCGACACTGCTTTACTGAATACTTCGGCTGCAGCATTGATGACAACATATACAAGATCGGTTTGTGCTTGTTGGTTCATTTCGTAAGTATAAACAGATGGACAACGCACGAGAACTATGCTCCCCCCCCCCCCCCCTTAAAAAATAAGGAAGACACGTAAAACGGGACGGACGTGCGCGGATGAATTATACGTGTGCGCACTTATACAGGGATCTCGGAGATCTTATCGTCTTTCTTATGCTGCAACCGATGTTTATTGTTTGCCGCGATAGAGCAGGGGTTAAGGTGCGTGGCTGCTGACCCGACGGTGTCGGATTCGATCCCGGCTGCGGCGGTCGTATTTCGATGGAGCCGAAATGGTATAGGCCCGTGTTAGGTTTGTGCACGTTAAGGAACACTGCAGGTGGTCGAAATTTCGGGAGCCCTCCATCGCGGCGTTTCTCATAATCGTATGGTGGTTTTGTGGCGTTAAACCTCAGATACCAGTGTATTATTGAGTGATCTTTCTTCACATGCACCGCCCTTGATTAGAGATGCTGAAGTTTTTTTTAGCCACCGCGATTACTGTCGGCAGCGCGTCCAGATGGTCTGAGGCGACGGCTCTCGTATACATGTTCCTGCGCAGGTGTCCCCGTTTGCTACGCGAGGTGTATATATATCGCTACATGCCTATACACATGCTCGCGCACACGGGCAGTGACCACGTCGCCGATGCGTCGTTGCTTCGAGCGTGATTGGGCGATTTCGGGAAGCGCGCGTACGTGATCGAGGGCTTTTTGCCGCCGCCGCCGCCGCGCGAAGAAGCGCAGCTGTTCCACGTCGCGAACGCGCTGATGGGCCGAGCCTCGTGTTTGCTCGCCGGGGCCTTTCCTCACGCGCTGTATTTTACGACCGACGACCGGGCGGGATGTAATTGCGCGGGCGCTGCATGGCGCGAATCTCGCGGTGTCCACTTCGACGGAGCGCGTTCAGTTAGGGAAAAGAAGAGAAAAAAGGGGGTGGGTGGATCGTGACGTCATGCCGCTCTTGACCACGTCGACGCACCGAACCCGCCAACACATTGCCAGCGTAAAGAGAAAGAAAATGGACTAAATGTACAGCAGCAGGACTCCTAAAGGGGTACTGACAGAAAAATATTGGCCTCCCGTTTCTTTTTTTCGCTATACAATGTGTTCCTGGGGGCCTGCTAGTCATAACACGGCACATCGGTTTGATCAGCGAGTGACAGATAATTAATTACAGGCTCCTTATTACGGACCAGTATCAGTGTCGGTTTCAAAAGCGACAAGCCACTGGGTGCAACGCTCGAGCATGTCAGCACGCCGCAGAACTGTGACGCACTTCCGCGCGGTTTGCACCAAGAACTTTTTTTTGATCGGGAAACGGGACAGCAATGTCATCAGACACAACTCTTTCTACTCGTGCGCCACAGAATCGCGAGCAGATGCCGAGTGATGGTCTGCTGGAGCAAGCGCGACCAGCGAAAAATGGCGGCTATGACGTCGTCATAACTTGCTGCAGCGTGGTCACGTCAGGAAAGTAGGGGGTTCTCAAGGGTCTCCTCTGATAACGCACACTTCAATGTTAATTCAAGATACCATCCGAAGTATATTCGCTGTTAATATTTGGTAGATGATATACCCATGTTCACGGGAATTGATCCCGCAGGCTATCTCGGCCACGAAATTTTGGTTTCGTACCCCTTTAAACAAACTTGACAAGTCAGAACGTGCTGAGGTGTTTTAAAAAACGATGCGGGGAAAGCGTACTGGCCTTAAAGGTTCGTCAGGCTGGAAGCCGCGTTAAACCTATTTCAAGGACTAACGTGACAAGAGTTCATGCACGGCCTCGGCGATGTGCGTCCAAAAGCGGGTCTCTGGAGGCAGCATTCGCTGTGGCGAAACACATTCGGTCTTTTTCATTTGTGTTGAGAGTCGTGAAAGATTGTCTGGCGTCAAAACGGCGCTGCGGAAGAAAGATCGGAAACGAGCTCTAGCCAATCAGTGGAGGCCCAAGTGGGCATGTCCACTACGTGGGCACCGCGCGAATAGCGCCCCAGTATACACGTATTGACAAATATTGACGGAATGAGCCCATGTCCTGCCTGTGGGACGCTATTTGTCCTTGTTGACGTAGTATTCCGCCACATCGTCGTCAAGCTCTGAGACCACCTTCGATGAATGCGCTGTGAACGCTGCTTTGCGTCTGCTCGTCCGTGTCACTTGTTTCTCGCATCCTTTTCGCTTTAGTTTCTATTTGCCGCATATTCACTGCGCACCAGCGTAGCCAACTGAGGCCAAGCTCGCTTTAACTTGTCCACATTTTACTTGATTGTTCAGCGAACTGGGAGCGCGGGGATAAACACAGACACGAAGCAAAGAGGAGGCACACAACAATTTTCGTTTCGTGTCTGTGTTCACCCCCGCGCTCCAGTTCGCTGAACATCATGAATTACCAACTAGCCCACCTTTCCATCCTATTGCCCCGCCACGGTGGTCTAGTGGCTAAGGTACTCGGCTGCTCACCCGAAGGTCGCGGGATCAAATCCCGGCTGTTGCGGCTGCATTTCCGATGGAGGCGGAAATGTTGTAGCCCCGTGTACTCAGATTTGAGTGCACGTTAAAGAACCTCAGGTGGTCAAAATTCCCGGAGCCCTCCACTACGGCGTCTCTCATAATCATATGGTGGTTTTGGGACGTTAAACCCCACAAATCAATCAATCCATCCTATTGCTATACATTTTACTTGTCCCTAGTCAAGTTCACCACGAGGGTCGTAACGTGGTCCGATTGGTATACAAGGCCGCCACAAGTTCCTCGATTAGCTAAAGATGCCTAAATGACGAGGGATAGACTATTAATACACGTGGGCGCCGCCACCTTAGACTGATTGTTTCTTATTTCTGTATATCGCGACGTGAATTGATACGGTCATGAAACGTCGAATGCACCGACCTAACCGCCTTCATGCGCACACGTACACCGTATAGCACTGTTCGCTTAGTCGTTAAAAACCGAAATGTTGCGGATATATTTACAAGCTATTTACGATGAAAAATTCACAGCATATCCATGGAGTGAATAATGATGAGTGGGGCGAAGCTTCGGAGGGTTTCATTGGTAAACCGTGAATCCTCCGTCCTTCCGTCCGTCTGTTCACCGGCAATTCGTGTACAAGAGGAGCGAGAGCCGCAGCGCCATCTACTGAGCACTCCGAGTACTAAGGGTGGCTACGATGGACGACGACGCTGGACTTACCCACGACCTAAAGTGCTTCGCCTCTATGATCCATCAGTGAAGATGGCGGCCGTTATCAGCCAGAACACCAATACGTTGTCTCCCTCTTCTCTCACTTCAACAGGGTGATATCTGCGATTTCGCAACAATAATAACATCGCGACACCAAAACGCATGCTTAAAAGAGTCTGTAGCTTGGTCGACACCACTCCAGCCTGTGCTGCTCGTTCAAAGGTAGTATGGAATCGCTCGTTACTACGTGGTCAACCTGCCGGCCAGAAACTCGCGGTGGAAAATATATTAGTACAAAACGCACGATTCGAATAAGACTGCGTGTTATTCTTAACGGCAAAAGTGTCAATCGCGTCAAACTTTCTCGTTCCAAATTATTGTGGCCCATTTATTACGTGTTTCGAGAAATAACTATATATAGTGCATACTTTCACGGCTTTTTTTTTATTTGACATATAATGGCGACATGCTGTTGTACGTCGCCATTATTTCATTTGTCATCTGTCACACTACGTTCTTCTTGTTCCTTAGATGTTTACTTCTGTGCCAGCGCCGGTATATGTTTACGTTATAACTACCAATTCGTCATTTTTGCCGGAGCCTCCAGCATTTGTTTTTTTTTTCCTGAAATTCATTTTCATGTCGCGCTTTCGTCTGAACGGTGTGATGAAGTAGGCACGTGGCGCAGCTAAGCAAAAAAAAAGCGCAGTGCTGATGAGTGCACTCCAGGCGGTAACGACATATATATAAGAAGTTATGCTACGTGTTCCTTTTGTAATAACAAGCCAGGCGCTGGTACACATTCTCAGCAATCCCTGTGCTTGCTATCGAACTCCAAACAAACAAATGTAACACATTGCTCAAATATGTGAGATTAGAATTATGCGCAACACCCTCCGTGGAAACCGCGTCGTTTTTATTATCGCTTCCATCCTGAAGTCCGACGTATCTTTCTCACTGCCACTGCACGGTAAGAAGAAGAAGAAGAAGAAGAAGAAGAAGAAGAAGAAGAAGAAGAAGAAGAAGAAGAAGAATTTCTTGTATTTTTTTTCATTCGCCGCGTTCGGGAGCCGCAGATGCTTTCAACAGCAGCTTTCGTTTACGCCCCAGCCACGCAGTTTAGTATGCGGTCAGGCCTCCGCAACTCGCGGAAGGTGAAAGCATAGGAAGGCAAATTGAAACATAGACGTTCTGTTTACCTAGCTTTGTGTCAATGCGTGGCTGCCGTCTAATTTCGCACGCAACCCGAAGCTTTCTTTCTCCTCCGTTTTCTTTTGTTTATTATTTCTCTTGCGTCTACCGACTCGGTACATTTCCCTTACCCAAATACTGCCAGAGGATCAATTGCTAGCAGTGTTTGCCTTTAAGGCGTTGCATATTTAAGTGACCCAAGTTTTTCATCTTTTCTTGCGTTCATATTCGAGAGTAATGGCTAAGTGGGCCCGGTGACGGCTTGAGCGGAGGGGCGAGCGGAGCGCAAGACAAAAGAAAGAGTCATAGACGAGCTAATGCTCTGCTTGTTTCAGCAATGAAGCGGAGTAGGGTGGCGCATTGAAGTGGCGTATCGCTGCGCCACCTGTTGAACACGGTTGAAGCTTCGATCGAGTAGGTCCGCTTCGCTGGGAGAACGGAATGAGCGGGAGTGTGTCTCGCTCCGTAAAATCGCTGTCTCGCTCAGCGTCCCGCGCATGCGCTGTTTGCGTTCCGCTTGTTCGCTGGGCCCGCTGAGCCGCTCCGCTATTACTTCGTGTAGCCATTCTTTCTTATGTTCCCTTCGTGTATGTTCCCTTCGTGTAGCCATACTTTCTTCTGCGTATTTTCTTTTGCCTTCATTTTCTGATCCTAAGTGCTTGCAAGCGCTCAGCTTAAAAGAAGGTGAACGGTTCTGGTTGTACGAGATCAATACTTGACTGTTTCATAAGTTATTTATTGGCCGATCGATAGAGTTTTATATTGCTGTTCCTTGTATTTCGCGGACCTTAACAGTTCGATCGTTTTGACCAGCCTGGTCGTAAGGAGTACCAGGAACAGTATAAACACCGTTATTTCCGTTTTACCCGGGGTCGAGTGATTATAGTGCCAGGGTGCTAACCTGTAGGTTGCGGGATCGAATCCCGACCGCTGTGGCGCAGCTGAAAGGTGGCACACCGGGCTTGTGACCCCCCCCCCCCCCCCCCCTGTCCGAAATTTTTTTTTCGCTATGGCGTACAGAGCGCCAAATGACCGTCTGCCTGCCCACCCCTTCAGATCAAAGAGGTGCCTCCCCAACCCTGAAAAAAACAATTCTGCCTACGCCCCTGTCATGTGGTCGAAATTTCCGGAGCTCTTCACTGCGGCATCCCTCATAATCACATCGTGTTTTTCAGACTTAAAACCACGACAATTAATAATAATGTTATCATTTTAGCGACGCCGTTCATTGGCGGTGCCGCGGTGGCGGCTTGTGAGCGCCGAAATGCGGTAGGTATTGCGCGGGTAACCGTTGCGAAAATGTTCTCACCGTCCAAGCGATGTGTACAGAACTCTCGCTTTGCGGTCTCTGGCAGGGCATCAATCTTCTGTCCCCGACGCGCGAGGGACCGATTGATTTCCGGTGCCTGCGTTGCACCAGCTGAGACGCCTCCTCCTTCTCGCCGCCGTCTGCTCCTCTTCGTCTGCTTCTTCTTGTTCCCGCGATCAGACGTGCTCGGTTGAGACATCCAACCGAGAAGCGGGGGCTGAGTGTTTCCGAGGAAACGAAACACGATATCGCGATGCGACTTTTCGGCGAAGCGGTCGTCGGGCTCGCTTTTTTATTTTTGGCCATGGATGTATAGATGTGTATGCTTAGCTTGTGTTGTGATTCTATCGATCCGCCGTTTAGGGAATGCTCTGCGCTCCTCTCTTTTGCGCACCTGATATCCACAAGGTTGTCCTCGCTAGACGCTTGTGCTGTTGGCAAGGGGATAAATCGTATCGCGACCGAAGAGACCCTCGGGTAACGTCTTGCGTCGGAGTGGAACTGCTCAAAAACATTTGGCATTGCGCTCAATACTGCGGAGTGTGCTGTGCAAACGAAGCGCGAAGACATCAAAGTATGTGTGTGTGTGTGTGTGTGTGTGTGTGTGTGTGTGTGTGTGTGTGTGTGTGTGTGTGTGTGTGTGTGTGTGTGTGTGTGTGTGTGTGTGTGTGTGTGTGTGTGTGTGTGTGAGAGAGAGAGAGAGAGAGAGAGAGAGAGAGGGAATACCTCTAGATGCTCGTGTACGCGACGGTTTGCGAATATTGGTTGGTGTGTTTCTTTCCTGCGATACGCCTCGAGAATAGATTCTTAACATGACAAACAACCACAGCTCGCCCCCTCAGAACTTGTATAGACTTAACATAAAGTGCAATCAAATGTTGCATTCGAATAGTTACGTTAAACTGATAGAAAACTAACTCTTAAGTAGTACCACCTACTTGTCTTAACAAAAGCGAACAAAAAAGCAAACAAGGTTCTTGCCTATTTGTGGCTTGCGCCTGCATATCACGGTATTGTCTTCGGGTTTTCAATATGCCTGCCTAAACAGATACACAGAGCGTGCCTCAATCCCACCTTTAAAAAAAAAAATGCTTGAGGTCTTCGGTGATAAAATTGTTTTCATCGCTGGTAATGGTTCCTATCTCTGCGATCTTGCATCTCGTAAACAATACAGTAAGATGCACTCTCCGTAGCCTGGTCTTTATTTATGAGTGTCTAACAATGTTTGATGTGATGCAAGATAAGTTTGGCAATCTTCCGTTACGTTCGCTGTATTTTTTTTTTCACTTTGGATTCGTCTTGTACTTACCGCGTCGTTTTGAGCCTCACTGTTCACTTAATTAGTCTGCAAACTAACCCAAAATAAGCTGGAAATACTGATCGCGAGTGTCCGGGTCTGCAACAGCGTGATGCATGCACACTCGACTCGTCACCGGAGGGTCGGCTTTCACGCACAGCTTTCGTACGCGACGGCAAAGTGCCCTTCTGCGGAGCATGTCAGAAAACGGCGGGCTGCTTGCATCGCACAACATTCACTCACTGCCTGGTTTCGTGGTGGAACTCAAGACTGAACGAATGGTATCGGCGCTTTACTAATAATCCTGCAACCGGCTTCCACCAATGAGTATGAGTAGTGCACAGAGGCATATTCACTGCAGAAGCACCCGTCGTCTCCACGTACTAGCCGCGCACGTTTGGAATGTCGCAAAGAGAGAGAGATAAATGCCTCGAACAAAAGAGTGAATCACGAACCACGTCAGGCAGCACTATAGAGCATGTCAAGAGCGGTGAATGGGGGTGGCACAAGTGCGCAAGCTTGAAAGCTAGAATGAAAGAAAGGGCATTAATAGCGCAAAGAAAAACTCGCTTTGAGCATAAAGCGGAATTCGACTTCCCAGTCGCAAGCATGTCCTACGCACACTTTCTTAAAGAGACCACCTGCGAGAAGTCAAAATCACCTACGCACCACTGACGCGCGACTTCTCGCTGAGGCCGGAGCCAAGTTACCGGCGCACACCGTACGGTTTGTTGCCTGCAAAGCCGTCTTCGAATCCACGAATCCAATCACCCGCCGACTGGCTTCTGCACGTTTTCAGTCCACCCTCAGCATGGACGATAGCGAAGCGATCCCTTCCTACCACTCGCACAAGCTGTCGCCGTAGCGTACTGCACAACACCACCACGGCAGCGACCTTGAGGACGCAGTAGTGTCTATATAGTTGTTTCCTCGTTTGTTCTTTTCACGCCTCGTGAAGTCCGAGTACGACAAGCTCCGCGATGGCATCATCTCCAGCGACGGCAGCCTGTCCGAAGTGCCGCTGGACCGGCGCCGATCGTCGACGACTTCCAGGATCAAGAGCAACGTCACGCGTTTCTTCCGGGGGCCCAGAGGTAACAGCAGCACAACGCACCCACCGACGTACGCCGGCACTCGTGTAGACTGCGCGAATCTGTAAACCTCACGGCACGAAAACGCACCCCTCGCGGGTAAGGACTGCTGCACTGACAACTGCGTAAACAGTTCTTGAATGGCGTGTCGTTGAAAATTGTACTGATTACGCACGTCATATGGGGGAACCTCGGCGCCTCGCACTGCGTTTGCCAGTTTAACGTCTAACTTTACATCCAGTGAACGCCTGCACTGCAGCAAGTATAGGTCTCTCTGACGTCACCAAAACCGCCGTTTCGAAGTACCGACATGTTGGGAAATGATGTCTGTGACGTTACGTTGATGGTATCGGGACTTCGCATGCAGGTTTTCTTTTCTTGTATTTTTTTCTTCTGTTATTCACGCATAGAGGCCAGTGACGTTCCGGTGGTGTCGTTATCACATTGAAAGGTGCCATCCGTGCCAGGTGATAACGCTACTTCGACGCCATCAAAACCGCCATGTTGGAAGACCAGAGCGCTAACAACCTGCTTTTCGTCACTTTACTTGCCGGGTATCTATAGTCAGAAATCAGTAAGAGTTGGCGAGACACTTGCGCGCGAAAACGTTCCAGGCGCAGCTCTGCACGTTGGCAGTTGGTGGGTCAGCGAAAACAGCCGGATTCCCTTAATTGGCGCCTCATTAGCGCTGGCCGGTCATGTGCGGGACACACCCCGTCTGCTTCCACCCCGGGGTTCTGTTAGATGGGTTACGGTGGCGCTCGCTGTCCAGCCACTTAAAAAATGGGTGCACACGTGGCGCGTTTAGTTGGACGTGCGTGACTCCCCAAAACGAGATACGATATATCGACGACCATGTGTCGCCCTCTGGGTCAGCGTTTATGGCGTGCTGCGGATACTTTAAAAAAAAATACTAAATGGAAGGTAAGTTGAAGCAAGGTCAGCTTATGCGTGCTTTGTCGCGTTTCGTAACCGAACTAAGTGCCGGCTGCTGAAGAAGCGTGCAGTTGGAGTGTCTTATCTTATGCAGTCGGAGTCTTATCAATCCAGTGTGACAGTAAACGACATGTGCACGATTAGCATTTGCCTGTGTTGTTTATTCCGGGGATAGGTTGGTTTATTTCATAAGCTCTTTTAGTTTTTTCTCTCAAAATAAAATGGAAGAGCTTCGTGGACGACGTACAAAATTAATGACTATTACATACTGGGTTGATAATTTCATTATTATACTAGACAGTGTGTGCGTTACAGTGTATACTTGGACGAGGAACACCATTATGTATTGCTCGAGCGAAGTTGGATTTTTCATAATTTCGGCCGGTGAAACAGGTGTGTGTGGTACAATTATTTAGCGGATGCGTGCCTGATAGTCAATTCGAGCCAGTATACCGGTCTACATTTGTCAGCTCTGCTGACCCGCAGGTCGCGGGTTCAAATCCCGGCTGCGGCGGCTGCATTTCCGATGGAGGCGGAAATGTCGAGGCCCGTGTGCTCAGATTTGGGTGCACGTTAAAGAACCCCAGGTGGTCAAAATTTCCGGAGCCCTCCACTACGGCGTCTCTCATAATCATATGGTGGTTTTGGGACGTTAAACCCCACAAATCAATCAATCATTTGTCAGCTACAGAACAGCTGGAGCTTCCGGCAAACGCCAGAATTACCGAGCGTGTGCAACTGGCTCCGCGAGGGTATCACGACAGGTAACGAAGGATTGTCGATTGGTCATCGCTAAGCAGAATGCATAGCGCGGAAGCGAACGCAGCAAGACAAGCGCTCGTCGCGTCGTCTTCTCGTCCTGTCTTCGTTTCCGAGCCATCAATTTCGCTTATAGCGAGGCAAACAAACAAAGCTTTTTATGGTGCGCGCGTAAGACGTTGTTGACGGTACAGAGGCCATTCGCGTGCCCAACCGTGACGCGGCGCCCGGCCGGGCGACTGAAAGAAACAACAACGCCGCCCACTGGCAAAGACGACCGCCACCACCTCGTCGGGTCGTGGCGGTAGCCTGCTGGCATATGTTGCTGCGTTCGATCCCGTTGTCACGGCGAGAGGAGAGACCCCGTAGCGGCAAAGCCAATGTCAGTGTGCATGCGCGCGCGCCCCGGCCAACGGTTTCATGACCGTCGATCGTGTTTGCCGTCAGCTGTGTGTACGCGCGGGTCCCTCCTCTCCTCCCTTCCTCCACAGCTGCTCGCGTTAGCGCCTCTTCTTCTCGAAGCCAGAAGAGGCAGAGGGGAAGCCGCCGAGCTCTCTGATGGCGTCCGGGCACGACAGGGACGTCGCTTCCTGACCCAGATTTGCGCGCCGCACGCGACCCCATAGCGTTGTCGCTGCCGGCGAGATGTGGAGAGGAGGGATGGGGAAGAGACTCGGGCCTCGCAGAGGGCGTGAATAAAAGAGCAGGTGTAGATGTACGCTAGCTGAGAGAAAAAAAAAAGAGAAAAAAGGCGGCACAGCTTTCACTCGGCGGCCTTGGACCGCACCTGCCAGCCAGCGTGGTCTCCCTCCGCTGAAACTTGCTTCCGCGCCGTGGGGGAAACACTTTTTCCTTTTTTTCCCTTTCCTTGCTTTGCAAGTGCGGGAAGTCGACTAATGCATTCCCGCTGTCCACTCCCCAATCCCTTTCAACGCACAGCCAACGGTGGTGGTGATGGTGCCGCCGATCGCATAAGGGGCGTTCCGCGCGCGCTGTAGGCTCAACACTGACCGCGAAGATTCCCCCCCCCCCCCATTTTCCCTATTCTTTTCCCCACTTCCTTTCATTCTTCCAGCGGCCTCGATTTGAATGGGCAGTGCGCGGTCCCCACAGATCGGCTCAGGACACGCGTGATGGTGGCTGGGTCGAAGGCTTGCAAGCGCCCTTGATTGCAATGTCTACGGGTTTTCTGATGTTTCGCTTTTTTTTTTTAGGAAAGGGGCGAAGAAGGGTAGGAGGGGAGGTAGCTTTTCAATCACCCCTTTTTCATGCATACGCCGATTACTCACGCACTCAGCATGTAGGATCTGTGCGAGTTTCTGAGCCACATTCCACGCTCCATTTCGGTTTAGGAACGACACTTTTTGCGCTGTATGACACTATTGAGGTCTGTATAGCTGCAATAAAAATTTCGAAATTCCAATCTTTGACAAGCTTGCATAGTCAATGCACATGCCTTTATATTTTATATACATTTTTCATGTTTTAAGAACATCTTGTCATATTCAACAGAGCTGTAATTTATTGCCTACTGTGTGTTCTTTGATAAAAATTTTGAGTTCACTTTTATGATTGTGGACCATTGTTAAAACCAGTGCAGAGTTTATGCCAATCTTTAGTGCCATTTCAGGAAGTTTTGTTGCAGTTGCATTGCTTATATGAACAAATAAGGGAATCGATGCCACTGACTGACTGTTCATAGTAGGCACCACCTGTTTGTGTGATCTTGGTCACAGCAGCCAGCCTTGCCACAGTAAAGTAACCTTGCATATGTTACAGATAAGAACATTACGCCGCTGGTAGGATCGACTGAATTTGTTGTAGCTATTTTTATTCCTTTTTTTTACTTAAAAGACTACTTCATGTTTAATTTGTTCATTGATGTACCTACCTTACATCTAACATTGCAGTGGTGCATCGTACTGTGGCATTGAAGTTTGGCACGGCATAGGCTTTTATTGTTCTTTGAATTGGACACTCAAAAATTTGGGATAAAATGATCGTCATCAGCTCTACCTTCACCTTCACTAGCTGATAAGCTCAAAAACATGTCTTGCACCTTTACGATAGTGCATGAAGACCAACAGCAGTGTGGCATTTTTAGTTAATCACTATGCTTCTAAGCAGAAAACTGCTGAATTATTCTGGCCTTAAGTTTCTATGCTGTTTTAAAGTATATGTGTATTTCAAGATTGCCAGTATAAAAATTATTATCTGTTTACTTCATATTATTGGAACTCTTTCACTATTTGTTGCTTATCCTTTAAAACAAAACAAATTGCTTGTCGGAGAGTTGCAGTAATTATGAATGTCTATTACTATCAGAGCAGTGAAAAAGCATTGTAAACATAGCATTCTAACAGAATTCCTCCACTTATAAGCTTCATTTTCTGTCACATTTTATTTTTTTTTACTTAGTCACAAAGGTTTCTAGATGAGTGAATTTTTCATGACCTTTTGTGATAGCGCAGCATTCTTTGCCCAGACACTTCGAAAGAGATTAAGGTGCACTTTTTGTACTTTTATTTCTGTTCATAGGCTCTCAGACACAGTTTGGTTGCCTGTACTAGCATTTTGGAGCATAGAATTAATCTTGCTTGCATGCATATTTTTCAGAGACGGAGAGGCGCATTCGGGCTAATAATCCCGAATACAACAGCCAGTTTAATTATGCTGTAAGTACCATGCCCTTTTTGTCACATCTAGCAACAGCATGGTGTGGTTAGCTAAAGGCATCCTGTCATTAACCTCCCTGTCTTTATCTTTGTTTTTCTCCCTCTGTTTAATATGCACAAAAATGAAAAGATGCACACAGGCTTAAGTTCATGAGAAGCATATAATTGATTGTATATCTGTATAGCCAGTGTAAGATGTCTGGATATCCATGTCCTTTTGTTTTGTAGTGGAGCTGTTAATCTTTTCGTTAGGTTATGTGCAGTCATCAGAAAGCCATCATCGTCAGGAATGACCTGTGTCTTATATGGCATCTCACATCATCTAGCAGCTGGCATAGCTGCTCAGTATGCGCTCTCCTGCTGTGCCAATTTGTCTGGCATGAAATGCAATTATTATTATACGAATTTCGACCTTGCTAATTGACAATAAACGAATTATGTCTTGTTAATTAATGTTGCGCTGATGACACATTGTCAGTTAAGAATACATTAAATCACACAATGCGAGTTATTGCCTTGCTAACTAAGGTCTTGGTCTTTCTTAGTTGCGCCAACTCCACTGTTCTTTCACAAGCTCGGCACCACTAGTACAAAGCTGCTTTAATTTTTTTACTACGTTAATTATATGTACTTTTGTTAACTAAAGTTGTAGCCTGCCAAAGCTTTGATATCATTTTTCAATTCAATCAAGTTCTGTCAAATTTTCCATGAATGCAACTACTGTGTTGAGGCAAGCCGTCATCTTACTTGTCTGTGCACTCATTGGACATGTGTTCTTGTTTTGCAGAACAACTACATCAAGACATCCAAGTACTCCCTCCTGACGTTCCTGCCACGAAACTTGTTCGAGCAGTTCCAAAGGCTCGCCAACTTCTACTTCCTATGTCTCCTTGTCTTGCAAGTAAGTGCCACACTATAAAGTGTTCACCGCTCATTATACAGTGTACACTGTACTTCCGTAATGTTTTTGCATATAGGGGACAACAAACTGCGCTCTTTTTTCTGTACTTGTAGTGATGAATTCCACTGTGGACATGAACACTCACTATTTTGATCTTGTTTCTCATCCACAGATGATCCCGCAGATCTCCTCCCTAACCCCGTGGACCACCGCCGTGCCTTTAGTTGTGGTGCTGTCTCTGACAGCTCTGAAAGATGCTATCGACGATATTGTGAGCAAAACTTTTTTTTTGACATCATGCTTCATTATAACATTGAAAATTTACTAAACAAATGTTTTCTTGGCCTGGCTTTTTTTTTTTTGTCTTTATTTCTCAAAACTTGCTGTGTGACCTTATGAGGAACAGAAATTTAATAAAAGCTTGTTAAATCACTAATTATAGATTGGGCAAAAGTGGCCCACAAGATGTGTTGGGCATAAAAGGGGTAGTCATTGTAGATTGGCCAAAAGTGGCCCACAATATGTGTTGGGCATAAAAGGGGTAGTCATTGTTCCAGTGCATATGTATAAAGCACGGACCTACTAAAAGTGTAGGAGCAGAATGCTTTATACATTAGACCTGTTCTTTGCTTGGCAGTCACAAGTTCTAAGTTTAAGGACTATGTCAGGTATGACAGTTCTATACAAAAACGTTCCCTTCTGAAAAAAGTTTAATCAGTGTCATTATTATTTGTGTAAATTTTATGTTGCAAAGAAGTGAAAATTCATCTGAATCACCAGGTTCAGTCAGTTTATAATTGGATACAACTTTAGAAGTCCGCGGCATTTTCTCCTGAAAGGCCGACGTGCGCAAGCCTGCACCAGTAGGGCACACTTTTTAGACTGACATCATGAGGCATATGCCAGTGCCTCCACATCCGGAGAACATTTCCAAGTGCATGAGTCGAACGATTTCCTTAGTCACGGAGTTTAGCAGCTGCCGAGCTTTGGTCCTCTGGGTGGGCCTCTTTTGACTTCTTAAGTGGTGTCCGAGTATAGAGTTATCTCCTTGAAGCCTAACAAGGAATTCTCTTCAAAACAGCCTCACGAATCCCAACCATGCATGCATCGCTGTCGTGTCTCGGCAGAACAGGTCAAAACAAAATTTCTCTCATTATGGCTATGCTGCTGTGGAATGCCATTAGTGGATCCTTTGCATCATCCCTTGTGCCAGCTGTGTAAGTCTTCTAGTGTCACCTGTGCATGTCAGCAGATACAGCAGTCGCTTAAAAAGGACAAATGTCACACAACACGTGGACTCGGACAGAGCAAGACCATTGACCAGAATGGTTTATTGCTTCATTGCACTTTCTCGCAGCGTTTTCGCCTCCAATATTCCAGTTTTCCTTTATAATCGTGATGACCATATTGGTTCACAAAGACTAACTTTACTGCACTTAACAACACTTACGGCATGCTAACAGCGTCCGCACTTACCAATTGATGAGTACTTTGACATACTCACTAGTTTCTTGTGCCAGCTTCACAAGATATATGTGAATTAAAACGGACACTTCTGTCCTTTAATATGACTTCATGTTCTCAGACATCATGCCCTCACCTTGAATGGTAGGGCAGTGCTCTTTGAATTATTATTAAACATTTTCTTCTTTATTTGTTACATGTTTAATGTAGTTTTACAACTATTTTCTTTTTTTTATTGCATCTCTACAACACACTGTCTGTGCATCTCTACTTGTGCACTTGCAGCAACGTCACCAGAGTGACAACCAGGTCAACAACAGACTGTCCAAGGTGCTTCGCAATGGCCAACTCGTGGAGGAGCGTTGGCACAAAGTCCAAGTGGGCGACATCATATTTATGGAGAACGACCACTTCGTGGCTGTGAGTAGTCCATTGTGGCTCCAAGTCTGTGCCTTCATCAGATCATCCGGCTTGCTGGTGCTTAAGTCAAGCGGCGACCCGGCAAAAAGTGTTTACAGCATCACATTGGTGCGGCGTCAAGGCATGTTAATACATGACCTTCATTACCTAGTTTTGTAAGCGAGTACGTGGAACCCATTTCACCTACAACTAAGGCAAAGTTATTGCATAGGTCTAGTTTAATTACTATTAGCTATTATTATAGGTAGGTAGCACTTCAGTAAAAATATGCCATTGGAGCATTTCATCTGGTTGGAAATGCAGGCTGTTATGCATGCATAAAGTTGTTGCAGGTTGGAAATGTTATTGTTTGCATTTATTGCATGATGTTTCTTCATGATATTTCTGGCTCAGATAATAACTGTTGAATCACTGGATGTATCATGCCTTGATGGACATAAGAACGTAACCTACAAAATTTTTATATCTGGTTTTGCAAGTCACAAGTCAGTGTTCTTAATCTGAAAAAATTGCGTGTATAATAAATAAACAATTTTAAGTGATGGCAATTTTTCTCTTTTATTCTTCACTGCATTGATTATTAGTAGCACAGATGTTGATGGCATTTCATGAAAAAAAAGTATATCTCTCATGCAGATTGTCTTGCTGAGCAGAGTCACTCAAATGGTAAAATAAATATGAGAAATTTTCATATATGTTTTTTACAGGAGCACTGAAAAGGAAGCTTTGAATGAGCCTAAAATTCAGCAATTATTTCTCTGGGCTTTCTGTTGAGATCCCAGATGTAAATTTAGCAATGCATAAACAGGATTTGTCGTGTAACTTCGCCCTAAGAAATCTAGAAATATTCATGACATCATATTCCTTGTTTTTTGATTTCATTATATTGTAAGAGGTGAAAACATCTCTCAAGAAATTTTGCCAAAGGATAGTTTGTCTGGCATAAGAAACCTGTGAAAATAATAGTGTGGCATGACGTCGCAATGCATCTCAGTGGCATCTCACAGCATCTGACTCTATGCTTTCCAGGCCGACTTACTGCTGCTGTCTACTAGTGAGCCGAATGGCCTATGTTACATCGAGACGGCAGAACTTGATGGGTATGAGCATTGTTTTTATTCTAATTGCTGTCTGATGAAGTGCTTAAAAAATGAATCACACTGCTTGGTTGCGTAAACGATAATGGAGCTGTAAGAGCTAGCTAAGTAAGAAAAGTGCTTCATCTGTTGATGTACTCAATCAAATTTATTGCGTATGGTTCACCACATGTTACTCACACAACATACCATATAAACTTCTTTGAGTAAGAGAAAGATCATTTCATGGAGTCTTCCCTAGGTTCTTTGCGGAGTAACTCTCCTCAAGTCATGTTATTTTTATGATTTGTACGCTGTAGCTAAAGTCTGTGTTGCTACAATGCAGCTTGATAGCTGCAGTTTTTGGGGTTCTTCCGTTATGTGAGCATGAGCCATCATGCTACGTGGAAGCATGAACATGACTGCATAAGTTAGAACATAAATATACTCATTTCACATCTGCCAGTGCTTGGGCCACTTTCATCATTCATTCACTGAGAAAATCGCACTATTGTTGCACAACACTGCCTCATCAGAATGTCTAGTACCTGTAGCATAGCACACGCTTTGCTTCTTGGCAATTGTATTTTACACTGGAGTAATCGTAAGGAAGCATGCCAAGGCAGTGCACTATGAACTTAAGAGACCTTGTTGTTCAATTCTGCCTCCCTTTTTTTTCATGCAGTGAAACTAACCTCAAGTGTCGCCAGGCCACTCCTGACACAGCTGAGATGAGCAATGACAACCAGCTCCTGGGGAGGTTTGATGGTAAGAAATATTGCTGGGTTCCTACTTTTTACTTGATTTTGCTCTGCAGTGAAATATAATTCAAACATTCATGCTTGAAAGGTGCCTCCCAGAGGGCCCTCTGTTCATATTGAGTCTTATTTCTTGGTAGATTTAAAATTGTTCTTTGTACATATCCCACATTTTACCGAAGGAAAAATTCATGTACCTTTTTTTTATGGTTAGTTTTAACTGTTTATTTAAGAACACCATATGGTCAAAATTAATGAATATCTCTACATAATGATACCTCACATATTACGTGCTTTTTTAACTCATGGACTTGCTGTGGAAAAGTGAACATGTTGCTGTAATTTAATAATGTAGTGTAATATGGTAGGCATAAACTTTTTAGCACTATACATCTAGTTCGGCCATGTCGACATCTAACAGAGGGGTCACACTGATGCCTCCAGCTGAAACATCTATGGCACCAACCTCAATACTGGGCGTTGAGGGTATTTAGATGTTGCCTCAGTCTTGGGTACTCTATCGAGTGCCGTCAAAGAGTTCTATGCTCCTTTCTTCTTCTCCATCTCTTTTCCAGGGGAGATTATCTGTGAGGCACCGAACAACAACCTGAGCCGGTTCGAGGGTACCCTGTTCTGGCAGGGTCAGTCGTATCCGCTGGACAACGACAAGCTGCTGCTGCGGGGCTGCGTGCTGCGGAACACCCACTGGTGCTACGGGGTTGTGGTGTTTGCAGGCCGGGACACCAAGCTCATGCAGAACAGTGGCAAGACCATCTTCAAGCGCACCTCTCTCGACAGGCTCCTCAACGTTCTCATCCTCGGCGTAAGCTGACTGGCTTTTTTTTCAATTGCGCTAAGATAGATTTGGACTTTGCTTACATCTACTGCCTGTGTCTTGTCAATCACCAATGCTAGTGCTTGTAGACGTGTATATTATATTACTTTACATAAGTGGGCTGTGAATAGCATGACTGGAGCTGTAAGTTAGTTTAGCTAATTTGGATTGCCTCGCAGCAGTGGGACATTGGTCAAAGAAGGATTTCCTTTTGTTTTGTCTTTTTCCACAGTCATGAATTGTGAGACAACTTCAGCATCACTACAGCTTAACAAGCAATTTCTTCATTTTCTTTTACATGCCGCAGTGCAAGGTTTTCATTTAGGCAGATGTTTATTGGGTTATTAGACAGGCAGCACAATTAGAAGAAGAATGAGTGAATATGTAATGTCATGTATGAACAGTGCATTGCATTATGCCAGTGGTCTTTCCAGATGGTACGTGTCATTTTTTTTAACACATTAGACACAATCTGTTCATAATAAGATTACTGAATATAGCTTCTGGGCAACACCTTTGTGCACACTCCGCCCTATCTGGACAGGACTACACATATAAATGCAGTGCAGCTGTCAACTTTCTGACTACATTGCAATGTTTTGGGCTGTAACAATATGAATGAGAAATAACAAACAATGATGCCAAGGAAAGTATAGGGGATGTTATTAGAAGTACAGTAAAACCTTATTCATTCAAAGTCGCTGGGGTTGCGAGAAATCTTCAAATCAAGCAGGTTTTTGAATTAACGGAATATACAAAAAAGTGGGATGCAAGGAACTTATAAATATTCAAAGTAATCAGGGCTGGCCGTTTGCTGTGCCGGCTATTTTGCAACTCCAAAGGTCATGTTTTCCAGCAATGCCTAGTCTTAATTTTGCCTCAAACATGTGTGAACGGTGGGCCTCGGTGGTGCCACAGAAAAAAAAAAAAATCCTGCTGTCATGATCAATTGAAATGTGTGCCTGAAGAAAACAAGATCTTCACTGCAACACAGTAGTGACACACGGGCAGCATGTCGCCAGCTCCTCGCAGCGTCGGCAAGTCATGATACGACCATTCGCCCATTTTTTCTCTTGAAATTAAGAATTTAATAAAGGGCAGTGTGACAAAATTCGCTATGTGTTTTGGCTGCAAAACATGTTCTTGAAACCTTCGAACTTAGTTTTCGAACTAGGTGTTGCAGGCAAGAACTCCGCCAGCGGGTTAAGTGCGCTGGAGTCAAGAGGTTCGCATACATTGCAAATTCGGCCAAACTGTCCTTTATTAACTTCTTTACAATTCCAGATAGAATGGGTACATCATGACTCGCTGATGTTGCGATAAACATGCAATAAGCATGCCCGCACGTCGCCACTGTGTTGCAGGGTAGCATGTCTTGTTTTGTGAAGGCGCACGTTTTGGTTGATCACGAGACTTTTTTTTTTTTTTTTTTTTGCACCGGAAGTAGTGAGACTGGGGTGCTTCAGCTGTCATTCATCAGTGTCGCTTCGTTGCATTGCCTTGTGCCTCTTAAGGGCTGTCGTTTTCACAGATTTGTCGCAATCTCGAATAACACGTCCAATGCTTTGGTAGCAGTTATCTCAGTGTTCACTTTATAGGATATATATGTTCATTTAAACGTTAAGGCATCAGTCAGCGCCACCAGTAGCCATTACAGCGAGTGTGGAACACTCTTTTCTAGCCTGTTGGTATCACGTAGCATGTGGTCTTATTATGACCTGGCAGCAAAACTACAATCCCGCACGTACCACATGAGGCCATTAAGTCTGCCAGAATTGGACCCTTGCTATCAAGGAAGGAAAGAAGTGTAGATTTAAGGGCTCATTAAATTTTTAAGCACTTAAATTTACACCTTTATTTATTATTGTGACGCAACGTAATATAGGATAACAGTTTTGTTGCCATTGCTGATCTGTATTGAGTATAATGACTCCTCACCACTTTGTCTCTTGTCTTTAGGCTTTTCACACGCTCAAGTGATGTAACCTATGCAGCTGTTGTCAGATGCCCGCTCTCATTGATACCAACTTTGTTTTAGCCTCAGTTACTGTCGCTGGCATAGGCATGCTGGTTTTGTGTGATGTATCACATTCTTCCAGTATGTTTTGTTGACTTAGCCACGTGTCTTGTGCTAGCGTGTCATCAAGACTGATGTCATTATTTAGACCACATGTCATTTAAAAAGATTGTCTCAGTTCACTGAACTTATTCAGAAAAAAGGAAAAGCGTAATGTTACAACCATATTTTTGTGCCCATTAGATATGGGAAGCATTGTGGAAGACCAAGCACTATGCTCACAAAAGAAACAAAATAATTTTAAGCGGGGATTTTTTTTTTTTAGAAGAGCGGTTCCTGAGGAGTTCTTTTTCTGTTTTCCCTACCAGATTGTGTTCTTCCTGTTCAGCATCTGCCTGTTCTGCACCATAGCGTGTGGTGTATGGGAGACAGTGACAGGCCAGTTCTTCCGTGTCTACCTTCCTTGGGACAAAGTCATCCGCTCGGACAATACCGTGGCCGGTGCCACTGCCATTGCCGTTCTCATCTTCTTCTCCTATGCCATTGTACTCAACACTGTCGTGCCCATCTCCCTTTATGTCAGGTGAGCTGAACGACCACATGAGAATCACAGAACAACCAGCGACCTCTGTTCACATAGAGCTACAGCATTATCCGCTCAGTTTTTGGCCTCGACGCATTTCACTAAGAAGACTAGAAGTAGTTCTAGAGGTCTGTCAGCATGTCATGTTTGTTCTTCTGCATCAGTCTGGTTGGTTAAACATGCTGAAGCTGTTGCTTAAAATTGTGACAGAACTAAGCTGGAGCAACAATGGAAGTACAAGATTTCATGTGCAAGTGTATTTTGTATTTATAGACACCTCACCCTGTTGTCTTCGTTGCTTTGTGCAGTAGCTTTAGTAAGTTACCTTTACATTCATAAGGGATACTGCAAGGCTTAATGATATTGAATTGTAAGCTCTTTTTTAAAGTGAAATCAGTTACATAAAATATATAAGTTAAACAATTTTACAGCTTTCAGTTTCCTGTAAGGCTTCTACAATTGTTCTGTGGTGTCTCCAGTAATGCTTCTGCAAGAAAAATTGTTAGTGGAAAAATTCGTGCCTCTAAAGAAACGACCAGAAGTGTTGGCTTTGCCAGCACTTCTAGTGTTTACTTGTTTACCGTAAAGCAGTATCAACTCTCTTATTCTCTGAGCTTTGTTTTCTTTTGCCATCACGCACCACAAGCCAACCTGCGATATGGGCACTGTGTTACATTCAAATACATAGCAAAAGTAATGTCAGCAAAGCACTAAATGAATGTACAGTCTCTTGAGTTGTCCCTGCTTTTTCAAATTTAGCGTTTTTGAGTATTTACATAGTGTAGCGTTTTTTTGTCTGTGCAATAGTAAAAAAGAAAATGCCTAAATTTCTATATTCATTCAAATTTGCAAAAGAAAAATTTAGTGTAAATATTTCGTCCAGCACAGTGAACTTGATGCATGACAGCTAATCTCATTCGTAGACTTGCACATCCTACTTATAAAGAAAATAATTCAGCTTTATTATGTTGAAAAGGGATACTGCAAATAAATGTGACATGAAGTAAAATTTCAGTTAACGAAAATTTCTTTAATGAAATTGTTGCTTAAATGAAACAACTGCCTCTAATTTTGTTAGTTTTGCATTTGGGTGCTATATAAATGTGCATCTTCCTCATTTGACGAAACTTTTGTTACCATATATACTCGCATAATGATCGCACTTTTTTTTTTCAAAAAAAATTGACTCCAACTTCAGGATGCGATCATTACGTGGGGTAAATTTTCCATGAAAAAATGTTCTGAGCACCGGTAACGCAAAAAAGTCGCTAATCAGAATTCTTACGGTAGCTATCATGAACATAACCAAAAATAAAAGTAAATTAAGACTTACCTTTGTAATAAAATGCACGCATTACGCAGGAGCTACGTGCATGACGCACTGCCTTTTTATTTTTTACCTCTCTGACCCTCTAACGTTCATTCAGACTCCGAAGCACCACTGGCGTCAGTGTCGTCGCCGCACGATTCCCTGTCGGAACCGGCAGTGTCTTCGCTGTCCCACAGAGGGTCATCTTCCGTTCCGTCGAGCGCGCTGGAAATGCCAGCGAGAGTCCATTCCACCGAATGAAGCGTGTCGTCCAGCCGGAACTGGCGCGGAAGTCCTTTGTGGCTATTCCCAGCCTCCGGGAAACTGTGCACGCCCGCGTCCGTATCATGTCTAATGACACTGCATAACCGTCCTTGCGCATGTCCTTCACATATTCGAGGACTGCCTTTTCAATGTAAGGAAAATTGCCAGATTTGGGTCCGTGGAAAGCCCATCGGGTGCTGTTAGTAGCCATGAGCGTGTCGCGCTGTTTTTTTCCAATATCGGATCCGGATTTCGTCGACGCCAAAATGTCTGCCGGCAGCGCGGTTGCCGTGCACTAGCGCGTAGCCAAGTGCCTTCAGCCTGAACGCGGCAGCAGTAAAGCTCGCATACCGCCCCATAGTGAAACGGCGCTTCAACAGACGATCACAAAGCACACACACAAAAAAAACGTGGTCTTAAGAAAAAAAAAACATTGCTGCGGGATGAACACAGGTCGACCAACAGGCGGCCGCCGCTGTAACAGTGCGGGATGTCAAAACAAACATGGCGGCTGACGGAGCGAAGCACTCCTTGGAGCGAAGCCACCGCATTTTTTTTTTCTTCTTTGCGTCAATTATTGAGGTTGTGAGTACGTAAGGCGTGTCAAAACAGTTTCTTTCATCTAAATAAGAAATGCTTTCATTTAAATCAGTATATTTACGGCATTAGCATAGTGATGCCCACTTTCAGATGACAGAAACAATGATAGGCGCGTTCAGCTAGACTTGGCACATGACAAGTCGATCCGGCAAGTTCAGGGTGCGATCATTACGCGGGAAAAAAAAAAGTCGAATTTAAACGACAAAATTTAGGGGTGCGATCATTACGCGAGTAGATACGGTAAGTGGAACAAATATTCCAGGTTTCTTCAATTCACATTAAAAATGATTCTAGTGAATTCATAAATTAGAGATACCATGAAACAATACTTTGTAGATTTCAGACTTTGTAGATTTTTTAAGGAATTAGTTAGTGCATACAGAATTCTTTAATAATGAAAACGAACTACAGAGTGTTCTAAGTGAGCTAGAGGATAAACATGAGTAGTGTTAGGAACTTTTGTTGGGCCAATGAGGCAAAAAACAACAACAAAAAACTTTGAACATACTTCTCAATACTTTGGTCACACTGACGTATTAGATTTATGGTTCCAGTGCAAAATTAAGATGTTGGGATCTCGCCTTTTATTTTCTCTAGAGTAATAAACTTGTGATCGTGAAATTAAGAACACTGTAATTCTTAAAGAAATAATTGATCAATGTAAATATGTTTATTGTTTTATATTATTTTGCATTTATTGGGAGCCAGTGAGCTTTAGTGAGGCGATGGTATTTGGTTTACTTAATAGATGCATTCTCGCGTGCATTGCAGTGTGGAAGTGATTCGCTTCTGCCACAGCTTATGGATAAACTGGGACGAAAAGATGTACTATGCACCGAAAGACGCTCCAGCACGAGCACGCACCACAACATTAAATGAAGAGTTGGGACAGATCGAGTACATTTTCTCCGACAAGACGGGCACCCTGACACAAAACATCATGGCATTCATCAAGGCGTCCATCAATGGCCGTCTCTATGGAGACGTCCTCGACCCAGCCACAGGGGAAGCTATGGAAATCAATGAGGTGATTGCATGCCTCGGCACTGTATGTGTGTTGCGGCAGGGTTAGTTAACACACTGGTTCACTGGCATCGATTCAGTCTCCTTTGAACTGTTTCATTCTAGGTCAGATGATTACGTTTTCTTCTATGAAAGTCCACTTAACCATAAATGACAAAAGAATGCTTGCTGAAGCTTTGTGGAATACATTTACTACTCAGTAGTCCCATCATTTGTCCTGGCACTTTTTGGCCAAACATGGCCCTTGCACCATTCAAATCCACATAGCAACATTGTTCAGCGGTGATTATATATTTTTTTCTCAACACATTGAGTTCTCAGCTACTGGCAGGTTGTATCGTCCTTACAGCAAGAAACTTGGGAACGCTGAAACAGTGTGAATGCTACATGTACAATTACAAAGGAAATGAATTGAATTACTGTAAGCATTTAAAATGTTAATCAATGGCAATATGAGTAGTTAAGTAAATTTGCAACACGATCACTTGTATGTGGTTTACATCAGTTGGATCGGTACACGTGTGCATACAATTTAGCAGTTTGTAGTAAACATTGTTTGTCGGTGCACTTGGGATGCTTAAAATTTGCTAGGTCTCCAAGACATCCGTAAATCGGGGTGCTGTTGATGTAGGAGTTGTAAGTTATGTTCAAAGGCACATTTAAGATTGACGACACTTGTCTGTACCATTGTGTCTGTTTGCGCTATAGCAACAACATGGCACATGTAAGTTATTTAATCCAATGACCGTATAGTCAACTGCAGTTAAGTGTCCCCTCAGTCAGACAAATAAAAATTAGTATAATTGTATGTTTTCAAGAGACGATTACTTTGTAAAAGCACAGGAGTCTGTTAGGGCTTTCACATCCTGTCAAATGAAAAGGCAATTCCCAAGAACCAGTGTTTTAATAAAATACGTGTTCTATCATTGCTGATGTTGTGTGGGAGGTGAAGGGAGCGGAGAGTTGTTTTTGTGCGCTAATTCTGTTCAGTGCAACTGAGACACTCTTCTCGTTGTTCTGCTAATTTTCCAACATGTAATATGCAATGATTTTCATTGCTGTCACTGCAGAACCTGAAGACCGTGGACTTCTCGGAGAACCCAGAGCACGAAACAGCCTTTCGTTTTTATGATCCATCTCTGCTGAAGGACGTAATGGCTGGAGACACCGATGCTCGGGAATATTTCCGTTTGCTGGCTTTGTGCCACACCGTTATGTCGGAAGAGAAGGATGGTGAGTTGACTCTGAGGAGCAGACCTTGTGAACGCAAAACAGCGCACAAGTCCAAACTTGATTAAATTCAAGTTGCCATCGAAAGTTTGTGGACCACTGCACTTAGAAAATGTTGAATCTTGAAGCAATTTGTGACCATAGCTTCTGATACATTACATCAGTACCGTATTTACTCGATTCTACCGCGCCCTCGATTGTAACGCGCACCCGATTTCCACCGCGAAAAAAAAAAAAAAAAAAAACGTAAGACATCGATTGCAACGCGCACCCATTTTTTTTTGCTGGCCCGCACGATCACACCACTCGAAAAAACGATTCCTTTCGGGATTGTCTTCCATTTAAATATGAGGTACGGGCGAAGCTTGTGCCCATCTGACGTGTAACAGAGCATTGCCGTCACTGTAGTTTTACCGTGGACCGATGTCAGCACGCGAACTTGCTTCGCCCCCTTCTTCTCGACAGTTGTGGTGCCAGGCATGTCGAAGTAAAGAGGCGTCTGATCGGCATTCCAGATTTGCCCAAGCAGGTAGCCGTTGTTGCGCCGCAAGTTTAGGACGAACCTCTGAAAACTGTAAAGCTTTTCATCGTACTTCTCCGCAAAAGTTTTCGCATATGCATGTTCCCCTTCGGAGGGAAGAGCCTTTCCTCTTCATATAGTTAATTAGCCAGCACCTGCTCGCTTTAAACAGGCTCCGCATTAGACTTTTTTCTAAGACTAATTGCATAGCCCGCACTTGGAGCAGTTCTGTCGTCATGGGCCGCTGTGCCACTCGCTCCTCAAGCACATACTCGCCGAGCAGCTCTTCAATTTGCGGAAACCGACCCTGCTGTGGTTCACTGAAGCCTTTGCGTGAAGCTTTGCTGTCGACAATCTTCTGCTTTTGTTTCCGCCGGTCCCGCACGCACGTTTCGGGAACGACCGCGATGCGGCCCGATTTTCGTCCGTTTCTGCACACGCGATGACTTTTCTTTTAAAAGCGGCATCGTGGTGCACTCGAGTTTTTGGAGTCGGCCCTTCCACGTCGTCGATGCTAATGCACTACTAGATGACGAACTCCTCAGCACACGTACGAAGTGCCACACATGGTAAACACATAGGCAGAAATAGCCGACGCACCATGCCGACGCACGTAGGGGGCGGCCATTTTGGATTTGCGATGGCAATAGATTGACCGTAATTTTTTTGTTCGTACTCGATTCTAACGCGCATGCGATTTATGAACTCGCTTAACCGGAAAAAAGGTGCGCGTTAGATTCGAGTAATTACGGTATGTCATTTGGATACACAGTCCTGGATACACATTTGAATATACAGGGCTTTTTGTTCCCCTAGGCAGGGGGGGGGGACAAGGGGATGGGGTGTAAGTAGACTGACAGACTGTAGTCACAATGCGTTGAAACCCCACTCAGTTTTCTACCATCTTGCAGGCCGTCTCGAATACCAGGCGCAGTCACCAGACGAGGCTGCACTCACATCGGCAGCTCGAAATTTCGGATTTGTTTTCAAGGTAAGTGCAGCAATATTTGCTCTATAACTAGGCCACAGGTGCTTTGAAGTATTTGTGAAGTTTACAATTTCTAATTTTTCGTGTCTGTCCAGAACCGGACACCAAAAAGCATTACTATTGAAGTTTGGGGCCAGGAAGAAGTCTATGAACTCTTCGGAATTTTGGATTTCAACAATGTTAGAAAAAGAATGTCGGTAAGTACTGCCACTTCTCAATACTGTAGAAGTTCACTCTTTTACATCATTGATTTTCATCCACCGCTGTAGGAGCTGAAATATGGCGAAGTGTCAATAACACGAATGTCTTTCAAATTTCTGTTTTTTGGTTGCACGTTGTGCAGGGCTGCCGAGCGTAGTAGCAAACTCTCTGCGCCCTTAACTTTCAGGTGATTGTGAAGAGGAATGGTGTCCTTAAGCTTTACTGCAAAGGTGCTGACTCTGTCATTTTTGAGCGCCTTCATCCGAGCAGTGAGCCTCTCAAAATTAAAACGACGGAGCATTTGAATGTAAGTGCGATTCAGATTTGTCGTAAGCTGCCTTTTTCAAATTATGCTTTTATTGTTAGATTTTTTTTGCAATTTCTGACATACATAAGTGTGTAATAGGAAGAATATCTTTATTGCATGCTAATGCGTGTAGTGGAAAGGTAGTGTAGGATCTTCACCTCCTGTCAGTTGGTGCAGTAGGTAAAAACCAATGATTTAACTACAAAATAGCAAACAAATGTGAAATAATTGGCTCTGTATAAACATCGCACGCATATACATATGTACTACATAGACAGGTGTACTATCAGAAGAAATCTGACAGCAAAGCCAATACGATGGTGGCATTTTCTCCCTCTGTGGCTGGCTATGCTGCCTATAATGAATTTAAAGCAATCAGTTGCCTGACTGCTTTCAAACTAAGGAAAAAACTTATATTGGTATATATTGCACATTCCCACTGCATGAAATGCCTCAGGCTTCTTCATATGAAAGTGCAGTTCAATTATTGTAAGTATCTGAGAACTGTCTGCATGTGCTGCATCTGACTATTTTTTTTATACATTTGACATTGTCTGATTTCAGAAATATGCTGGTGAGGGCCTGCGGACATTGTGCCTGGCCTACAAAGACCTAGACGAGGCATATTTCCAGGAGTGGAGTGAGAGACATCATGAGGCTGCGTAAGCTTTTTGCTTTTCCATTTAGTACTATCTCTATGGTCGGGTGATTTGTAGCACAGTGCTATAGAGAATTATCTCTATCCATTAGCAAACTATGCATGAGCACGATGGCAGCTCGTTAGTGGCTGCAAACTAAATGCATTATTAGTTTTGGAAGTGAAACTGATGTGGCTACACGCATATATCACAAGTGTCACTTCATACTTTCAACGTGTACGGCAGGGCAATCAAGGCGCAGTTACGATGCAATTGTACACTCCTTGTGAAAGTTTATAATACACTCAATAAAGCTATCTAAGCTAGCTCCCAGCAATCTAAAGATTTGAGGACAAGAGTCACACACCCTTCTTTTTTTTATATCACATGCTGGAAACTCCAGAGCAGACACTTGCTATGGAGCTTGTAGTCAGCATTGATCCCACCCCGCTTAGACCCAGGACTTGCCATATTGTGCACAATCTTTAAAAATGGTAGCAATGTCTCAACTGAGAGCAAACAAGTGGAAAGGGAGGCTTTATAACAAAGTACAGGTGCACATGATCCAGAACATGATGCAAATACAAGTTATTTAGAGTACTAATAGTTTTCCTGGCCTTGTGAACCTTGAAAAGCGCTATAGCTGGCCAACTTTAAGTGCCACGCATTATCTATATCGCAAGAAACACAGGCACAAAAGAAGACAATAGACGGCACACGAGCGCTTTGAACTGTGTTTCTCGCGGTACACATCGTTTCTGATGTACAACACACAGGCCCAAATCACCATAATTCTGACGTTCCACTTATGAATTTATGAGAAGATGAGCAAAGAGGACTTGCACATTTTCATGCAGAACGTCTCTGCACGACCGAGAGGAGTTGGTGGATGCCGTGTATGACGAGATTGAACAGGGCCTGACACTGATAGGTGCCACAGCCATTGAGGACAAGCTGCAGGATGGCGTGCCGCAGGCCATTGCTAATCTGGCCATGGCTGGCATCAAGATATGGGTCCTCACAGGTGACAAGCAGGGTCAGTCTGACGTGCGATTCCTCAATGCGATAGAATTTGACACTGTTAACGCAATTAGCGTGAATCTGTTGCTTCTCAAGTCGGAGATTGTCATCAGATTGCTGCTCATGTTCAACAGCCGCACTCATGATTTGTTTGATGTTCGCTGCTTAGTATTCCTTCGCTTTGTCGTACTGGTTTTAGAAAAGCATACTGAACTGTATTGCTGAAACAGTGAGCACACAAGTATTGAAACTGCCAATCACTACTGTTTCCTCTGACATTTGTTGAATGTTTTAGCGTAATCATATTGAAGAAAACCTGCAAACTGAAGTGTTATCTCGCAAAAAAAAAAAAGCTTCGGGTACGAAAGTCTACCTTTCATGAAATAAAGTAGCATTAAAACTTGGTTTATGCTGTGACTTGGCAACCAGTGCATCACAGTTAAAATGGCATTTGACATTTTAAAGTATGACAGTTAGCAACAAATTTAACTAGACTAAGCACACTAATAAGAGGCACTGTAATTTATTTTTAGACATTTGATTGTTGTGAAAGTAGTTATATTTTTATAGAAATTATTTAATTAATTCATTCATTGAGCTTGCCATCAGGGCTAAAAGCATTAGAGTGGAAAATGCATTACATGTGAACAGAACATAGAAAATTTTTTTTAATGAGTTAACACACAAAATTTTATTTTTTCATTGTTATATAAGGTGTTCTTGAACAAGTAATGATCGACAATGGAAGTTACTTGTGGAGTACGGTGACTCTCATCCTCTAATATTCATGATAGCGAGCTCTTACTGCTTGGCATTAGTAGGCAGCGAGTACCTGTTCAGTTCACAAAGTGCTAAACATCCCTGACTTGCATGGGAGATAGGCTTTATGTGCTATCAGCAGTTTTCACCTGCTTGTTTAGATGTCAAGTGGCGTACTTTGCATTTATGATACCATCACATTTTCGGCACTCCTAATATATTTATCTGTCAACAACATGTAGACACTCAGTGCACGCTTTTTACTACTTTCTTTAGCTTCAGACCATCTCCACACAAGACTTTCCTTTTCTCTGAAACCACAGAAACGGCCATCAACATTGGCTACTCATGTCAGCTGCTCACAGACGACATGGTGGACATCTTCATCGTGGATGGCATGGAACGCGATGAAGTGTACAAGCAGCTGAGCTCATTCCGCGAAAGCATTGCAGGCATCGTTGCGCACGGCCGAGGTGCTGGAGACTGTTCGGTCGTGCGTTTCAGTGACAATGAGAACGGCCAAGCCTGGGAACTGTCTGGAGGAGAAAGCCTGGGTGGCTTTGCTCTTATCGTCAATGGACATAGTTTGGTGAGACACATTAAATGTTTGGCATTTCCACTGGCAGTTTAAGTGAAGCAGAGCTGATTATCAATTTGCAAAACCATTAGCATTTATGTTACAAAGTGTCTACATATTCAATGTAAAAATACTAGTGGGCACTCTTATCAAAGGCGAGTCATAGTACTGGCAGTAATTTGCCACTGTACATCTTCCTTTCACTTGGTTAACTTTGTTGCTCAAGAGATGCTTACAGGAAAGGTAACTTCTCAGCAAACTGCAAGAATAATGCTGTGGAGTTGAATAGCGAAGATCTAGCAGTACATCTCAGGATCTGTAATAAATATCCAGCAACTGACAGTTTTGTAGGCAGCCAATTAATTAAGATATAGGTTTGAAGCATTCTGCACACATTTTAAAGCTTGTGTACACTTCAGAAAGCAATCTGCCTGCTGGTATTACATTCTTAAGGGACTCTAAAGTTAAATAACAATTTACGTCAGAGTTAAAGCTCAATGTATGACAACGTCTAAAACATTATTAACAGCAGTGCCCTACTTGCCAGGAAATCAAAGTAAATGCATAAGAACACATGCACTATGCGTAGGACATTTGCAAAATGATCCCGATGACGTGAATGGTACTGTCTACAATTACCCTAATCACTAATAATTGAATTAGCTGCCCTAAATAGATAACTTTTCATGCATCAAGAGGCGTAATAAAATGCTGCTTGTACGTTTATGTTTGATTTATGGATAAAGGAACCGCCCGTCGTTACTATGGGGAATGGCGCAAGTGGTTCAAAAGTTCAATGTTCGCCTCGTCTACCTGGACTGGTTGTGCCATCTAGCGGGGCCCAGTTGAACCAAGCATGTCTGCCATCTCAGAAGCCATGGCAGGAAATTGTTCAATGTCCGTTGATGCTGCTGTGGCTCCCGCTACTTTCTCTATGCGGCTACTAGTGTTGGCGGCCGCACAGTAAAGCTGTTCAACGTTGTGAACAGCAACAGTGATGCGATACGTTTCGCTTGAGGCAGGTAATCTGAAATGCGCTGACCCGATGCGGACCCCTAAAACGTGACTTTATTTAAAAATAATCACTTCCTTGGCATAAAAGTAACATAGAGGTTTCCACAACTCAACAATCAATGTTGACCTAATAGTTGCCTTTAGTGTCCCTTTAAGCTTCGTTGCTTTGCATTCAACCCTCACGAATATAATTTCTTTGTTCTGTATGCGTGACATACTTTGTAAATGCAGTGTTTGTCGGTGTGTCTGTGTTTGCACTGTAGGTGCATGCTCTGGAAGAGGACATGGAGCTCCTGTTTCTGGAAGTGGCCAGCCGGTGCAAAGCAGTCATCTGCTGTCGCGTCACTCCTCTGCAGAAGGCCCTTGTCGTGGACCTTGTCAAAAAACATAAACGTGCCGTTACTCTTGCCATTGGGGATGGTGCCAATGATGTCAGTATGATCAAAAGTGAGTGCTCCCACGTCACCCTTGGTGCTCGTGAAGTGAAATCCTTCAATATTTGTTTAAACATACATTTAGTGCAAGGGCAGCATGAGCTGTACTGCATCTCTCATAACCCTATGATGGTTTTAGGACGTTAAACCTCAGCAATTATTATTAATAATGAGCTGTACTGTCAAATACTGTGGTGTTTCTGAATATGTGTTCTTTTAATACTTTTGGTACTCGTTTTTAAATATTTTTTTGCAAAGTTTTTAATTTTGAGAGACTTAGCTATTTCTAGATGCTACTTTAAATCTCTCGATGTAACCTTCCTGGTCAATTAGTGTGTCTCGCCACCATGTGCATTTTTTCTCTCCATGACTCTTAATATGATTACTTTCTTCTTTTATGCGGCAGTACTTATGAAGTTTGTCTTAATATACCCAGTCAGTGTTGGTGACTCCTATTCAGTGCTTCATTTTTATCAAATACAGGCCTGCTGAAGGAATAATGAAAATTTGTGGTTTTTTCACTGAGAACAAAATTCAACATGAAAGCAAAACTAAGGCAGACCATTTTTTTTTTTTTTTACCATCTGCACTGCTGTTGAAAGAAAGGTAGTATTTTATTTTGCTCTAAATTTTTTGAGCTTTTTCTTTTAAAGAAGAAAGCTTGCAAAATGTATTTATGAAGGCAGCACTTGGGCATGAATGTCCATGGCAGATGCCATTCATCTTTACCCATGTGACCAAGACAGTATGGGGTGGAGCCCATGATGAAGACATGCGCCACTGTTTACTAACCGGAATATCACTCTGTATACAGGGGCAGCTTCTCAATGTCCTCCTGTTACAGTGCACAATAAGTGTGGCAGCACTTATCATGTCATAGCTGTTATCCTTGTTTGTAGCACTGTCTGTAGATCTCAAAACCATCCTGTTCAGCATACGAACACTTACACTTCTTGTTCGTTGCTGTGCAGTGGCACACATTGGAGTGGGCATCAGTGGTCAAGAAGGCATGCAGGCGGTGCTGGCCTCGGACTTTTCGGTGGCCCAGTTTCGCTTTCTCGAGCGACTGCTGCTGGTGCACGGTCGTTGGTCCTACCTGCGTATGTGCCGTTTTCTCCGGTACTTCTTCTACAAGAATTTCGCATTCACCCTCTGCCACTTCTGGTTTGCGTTCTTCTGTGGATTCTCAGCACAGGTGAGTGCTGGGCACGGCAATCGAAAACTACTTGTGTTTGACACAGATGTTTTACCCTAGACAAGTGACAGAGTGCATTGCTGCGTCCTTCCATCTCCACGTTCTTGTTTGTTTTGCACTAAGTTTCTGTTATGAATAAGTGCAGAATAGTAGTTCACTATACCATACTAGTGGTAGCACATGTAGAAGTGAAACGAAGCCATCCTGTCATTTGCAGATGCATGTTTCTAGTTTCATCGCCAGAGATTTATAAATTCGTTCACACGAATGTGATGCTTTCCATGTGTTGAGCATACAGTTATGAGGTATTACTCAGCAGCAGTACTTCTTGTGATGAATGTGCAGCTTTGTGACGGCTTTTTAAATTGGTGGTAACGGGGCGCCGTACCTATGCACCTAGTTGTTCTTTTTTTGTCTTCATTCTTCATTGAAGCTCTATCGCGAAGCAATGTTAAAGTGAAAGTCTTATTGTATTTGCAATAAATGCCAAGTGTACTCGTTATGATAAATTTAAAAACAAAGGGCTGTTTCTGGAGTCGACGTTTTGACAAGCCGACTTGTCTTTTTCGAGGCTGCAAGCCTCAAAAGAGACTAGTTTACCTGTCGAAACATCAACCTGGGAACTCACCTTTTCTTTTCTTTAATTTCAATTTCTCCTTGCAAGCTTTCATCTTCTTCTTCTCGACTTTGTTTTGGAAACATACTCATTGGTATTTAGTTTCAGCCTGGCCACACAAACCACCTGGTGGTGTGTCTTTGCTAGGCTGTTTCTTGAAAACATTGTTATTCTGTGTTCTAGATTCATCTAAACATTTAAAAGCAAGCTCTGTCATTATACTTGTTTCAGCTGTCACGATGGTTTTGAAACAAATATTGGACAAAATATTGGACTCATAATAAAATAATATCTGCTGCAGATCATTTTTTCAGACCAAGGAATGCAGAACATATGCAGTGAATGATGCCGAATTGTACTATAGTAAAATTAAAGATTGTGAAGAAATAAAAATGCCAGTTACAATTTTTTTGAAGTGACACAGGAGCTGCTGCTTATCGCTTTATGCCCATTGTAATGTAGAGTGACGTTTTTGCTGAGAGTCGGTAATGTATAAAAAAAAATTTAATGAAAAAATATTCTATTGAGCAGGCGGACAATTTCAGTATGTGCACATATCAACATGAAAAACTGACAAGATTCGAGTGCTGTGAAAATGGCTGATTTTCCATGCAGTCTGGATGCGTGTTTATTTTGATTCGCCAATGCCTTATTTTGCAAGTCAGACATTCTTACTGCCTTTCACATATGACTGGTGTGAGCAACAGGCAGTGAAGCAACATGCAATTTTAATCGTTGTTTCTCCCTATACTCTCCAGTAGTTTCATTTTTCCATTTATGTCACTAAATGTTAAGAGTACAAGTGGGGATATAGAGCACGAAACATGCTTGTAAAACATTCAGTACATCAGGAATTTTACAGCAGCCAAATTCTATTGCACAAAATATGTATTGCTCAATAAATTTGTCACACAGGCAGGCACCAAAACACCGACCCTCTGAAAAGACTGCACTTCTCTCTTGTCATATAACCAAATTTTTGTATGTTTGAATATCGTAATTTTAGCTGGTTTATGATTTCAAAAGCTATTGTAAGGAAAATAAGCAAATAGTTCGAATTACCCCACACAAGACAGTGTCATCATTCTTTTTTAATCTTTGCCACATTTCTTTTGTGCATTTGCCACAACTGGAATGTGCAGTGCTCTGAAGAAGTCCAACTTTCTTTTTCTTTCTTTCAGACCTTGTATGATCCAGTGTTCATCTCTTTCTACAACGTCTTCTATACGTCTCTGCCTGTATTAGCGCTGGGTGTCTTCGACCAGGTATGTAGGTGCTCTTGAATTTTATTGTGAGAACAGATGTGCAGTTGGATTTTGCACACCGTATAGGAGCAACCTTTGCACACTGAGAAGACTAGCAAACTTCCATGGCAATTTGGTAAGCTTGTGCTAATATTTGAATGTTTGAACGAATATTGCAGTATTCAAACTGAATTGTTCAACAGTTTGAATTGTTGAAAATTTCGAAGTATTCCAAATGAACAAATAAATGCATATTATTCCGCTTGTAACTTTTTGTAACGCTGGTTTCACTACAGTGGAGAGATGCTAAGCCATGCAAGCACTATCTAAATGTATATTAATCAGCATGTAATCTTTTGTAAAGGTGTTTTCACTGCAGTAAAAGGATGCTAAGCCTTGAAAACATCTGTTCAAGAGAGATCCGTACTGCTGCAAAGCCGCACTTCAAGGTTCAATAAACATGTTACCTTTCACATCAGTTCATCATTTTCAAGTTTAAAGGCTTCTTGTACCATCTTATGTTCTCCAAGTGTAGTAAATTATAAAACCCAACATATTTTGCTGGTTATCACTTGTATTTTACTGAAAGTCAAATCCTGCTACTATTTAAAGCTGTTTCCACTTTCTTTCAAAAACAAAAAAATGGCATTGGCATAGGCTTTATTTAAGTTCTTTTACTATTGTCCAGATTAAATTAGGTGGGTCATGACAAATACACCCCTTTTTATTTATAAGATGCCATGTATACTACTAAATTTGATTTGAAAATATTTGACTGAAATCATTATGCTCTTCAAATTCGCTTTGAACCTGAATGTCACAAACGTACAATTTACGTAAGTGAAGATTGCCCACACAAAAGTGCGAGGACCTACTTTAGTTGTGGCTTTTTCCTATTCATTGTGAGCCCCCATGAATGTACTTGATGGCACAGATCACACCTCAAATTAACAGCGAACAAGAATTGACATATAACTTTTTGCCAGCTGTATCTGATAATATTGACGGAATTCTCTTAATGTGCTTCCTGCACACTTCTCGATCCGTGCAATTTTTAATGGCTGATCTAGTCTGGCAAGCTAAAATTAATGACCAAGGCTACAGTTCTCATTTTTTACAAGATTCATTCTTTGTGTAGCGAACTTATCAATGGTAGCAAACTTCAAATTGCTGTGTTCATATTATAGTGATATGGTATATTTTCTCTAGTCCAGAGCTTGGCAAGGCAACTTTTAATATATTCTTTATGAATTTACATATGTAGTGCATGAATTTTGTTGTGCTTACAGATGCATCTTTCCTTGTTCTTAATGCCGGGGGTTGCTGCTCACAATGAATATTATATTAATGCAATTAAAGTGCAAATCTTTTGCTTCTTGAAATTTGTGTCATTGTGCTATTTCGTGTATAAGCATACTTGTATTGCGTAATAACAAACGTTAATATTCATCAGAAGTGATATGCTTTTTTACATTACAATGGTCTCTGAAGTTCTTGCTCCTAGTACGTCATTTGACAATTAAAATTTATTACGTGCACAGCCTGAAAATTTTGAGTGCTGGCAACAAGCAACAACATTAAATGGCTTGCCTCATTTTGATTTCTCTTTCAGGACGTGAACGACGTGAACTCTATGCGCTATCCCAAGCTCTACACGCCAGGCCATTTGAATCTGCTTTTCAACAAGGTTGAGTTCTTGAAGAGTGTCGCGCACGGAGTGGTCTCCTCCTTTGTCCTGTTTTTCATCCCGTACGGTGCCTTCAGCAACAGCATTGCACCCGATGGAGTCAATTTGGATGGGCAACAGCTGCTGGGCACCACAGTTTCGACCATCCTCGTCATCGTTGTGAACGCCCAGGTAACAGCACACCCCGAAACCACGAGTATATCTTTGTCATGACAGTCCGGAGGTAACCCTGGAGTGCAATCACAGAACGATGCCTTTTCTGGGGCCAGTGTTTTTCGTGCTTCTTGCGCTTGGCCAGTGGTCAGAGCGACGGTCTGTCCGAGTTATCTATGCAACTAGTCAGTCGCGAATGATTGATAACAAGAATAGCATAGTATTAAAGCATCGCTCTGCAATAGCACCCCAGATTCATGACATGAGAGCATGGATTTGATTCCAGCATGGTTATCTTTGATGCCACATTCAAATGTGAACAGATGTAAAGAACATACTACGATTTGTATTTAAGCTGTACTTGAGGAGTCCCAAATTCCAATGATTGTTCAGATGACTACTCATGCTAGTGGTTCAGAGGTTTAGGGCACACGGAGCTCCTGTCGACTATTGTAGTAATGTTCTGAATAGTCTGGAAACGTTCACTCAATAGGGTTGGTGTCACATCTAGTTTATATGTGCAAATGACGTTTTGTTTACCTGCCACGCTGGCTCAGTAGTTGCAATAACGCTGTACTGCTAACCAAGTGGTCGCAGTTGTTTTAGACTCGTAAAGTATTGACTCAAAAGCTTGTGTTAGTTTCGTCGTAAGAGATTGTTTTTTTTATATATGCACACTCCTTTTCTTTTTTTTACATATTTGGTTCATTGTGGCTAAACCTAAATTTTCAATGTTCTGTATCTTGCCTCTCCAGTATACCACTCTTTTGTGCTTGTTTTTTTTTTCTTCAGCTCATTGAACTGCCTCTCGCAACAAAATTGGCTTTTATGGTATTGTATAAATATGCTAATTTAATGCTCCATCTAAGTTTCTCTATAGGGTTTTTTCACGGTAGACCGGGTAGTCAAAACTAACCCAGAACTGTTCACTACACTATCCTTAGGCATGTATATAGCTTTGACAAATTAAGCCCTAGAGAACTTGGAGGTATTTCAACTTTGCCTTCAAGAGTAGAACGCGATAGCGTGATAGAGCCCTGTGCATAGCGCCTTCAACCTTGCCAGAAGGGAAGAAACGTTTTGTGCGTTTAATGTTGGCCATTACAAGTTTTCCTAGAAAGCCTTCTGTCAGGCAAAGTTCCCAGTACACCATAGTTCTTCCTTTTGTTAATTGGTGAAATTGGTACCCATTGTGCACCTGTACGGTGCCATGCACACCTGTGCAGCTGAGCACTTTGTAACGGGGGCCCAACTTTGAACCACCCACTCGCTGTACTATTGACGTGTTTGACACATGGTGCAATATTATGATTCTGCCACACAGTATTACATGCTTTAAGGAGGTAATATTACATATTCTGCCACACAATATTACATGCTTTAAATTATTGGAAATTTCGAAGTATTAAGAACGAACAAATAGGTGTATACATATTAATCCACATGTAACACACCTGTAAAGGTGGTTTCTCTGTAGTAAAGGAATGCTATATTGTGTAGTAAAGGAGTGATGTAAAGTTGGTTTCACTCTAGTTAAGGAATGCTACACACATTCAGCTAATGTGCCGCTACCAAATTGTAGTTTTTTTTTATCATCTTCATGATATTGCATCTGTCCGCTCACTGAAAACACTTAGCACATCCTAGCCTCCTAGGGAGCAGGGGTATAGTCTGAAGCATTGAAGGAAAGCCCCAGGACTTTATACGAAGTGGAAGAAGAAAATAGTGCATTAGAACAGGGGTATGTTGAAGCATTAAAGTAGAACCCCTGGCGCTGTCTGCTGAGTAGCAGAAGAAATGAGTGCATTAGATTGTGTGTATATTGAATTAAACTGGAATCCCTGCACTCTAGGTAGTGCATATTTTGAAGCATCAAAATGCAACCCTTGGCACCCTCTAGGAAGTGGCAAAAGAAAGTAGTGCATTAGGGTAGGTGTATGTTGAGGTGCCCTCAACCCCTGGTGCCTTGTGGAACAAAGTGGTGCGTTAGAGGAGGGGAGAACTCAGTATGCCTTCTATCGTATGTGTTTTGCTATGTCAGCCGAATGTAGGCACTGTGTTGGCACAGTCGTGTGTGGCAACTACGAGTCGACCACACAATGTGACAACGCCCTAAAAGCAGTGCCATTTCGAAGAATGGTGATGAAAGTAGAAGTGCGAGTTCAACCGTCGGTATCGCGCTAGGCCTGAGTTTCATGAAAAAGATGCTCAGTGCAAGTAATTAGCAAGAGCAACACTCCGCAGAATGGCAGCAGCGAGGCACACATCAGAAACTAGCGGTGTTTTTCACATAAACGTGCAGTTTTGAAGTTGAACTCTTCTCCATACAGCAGACAAAAATTTCATGCTAACAGTGTGGTGTCTTTTTCATATCTCCACTTGTCATCAACGTTTGTAGGGTGAAATGGCTCCACGTTTTTGTGGTTCTAAAATTTCATGCGTGGCATTCTTGTCGGAATTGAAGTAGCTTTCTTTGAGTGCCTAATATATTTCTCTGCATTTAAATTCTTATGGCCTTTACAGTACACTTGTGGATTCCCTCTTGCAACATTGAGCAAATGCCTATGAAGTCACTGAACTTTTTGATTAACACTTTCTTCGGTGCATGTGGCACAATGTACGGCGAATGCATCAAATCGTGTAAGCTGCGCACCACAGTGTGGTGTCACTCCTTAATATATTTTTTTAGACCAAGAAGTTCCTTTTTTTCTTACTTTGGGTCCTTTTATAGTGTATTTTCAGATAAGGCAGTTTCCACACCATTTCGCTTCTTAGTTCTTTAGAATTAGGCAAGCAACCACGAAACAGTGACAAGCGGTAGTTTTTGTGTTGCCTCAACTCACCACTCAAGATGTCATTTAGCGTGGATGCACTCATTCTTTGCCAAATGTGAACTACATTTTAAGCTCTTTTTTATTGCTTGATGTTACAAGGATGCATGAATATTCAGACACGTAATACTAATTATCGTATGTTTCTGCTTTTATCAAAGTGCACTGCTTCTCAATGTGAAATTTGAAGGCCATTCTTGCAACTGACCATTGCAGTTGAATGCGTGCTATATATGTATACATTATAATTCTGGTTCTGAACTCCAAAATGTGTTACCTGTTTAGCGGAAGTTTGGCTCATCCTTCTTATCAACTATACTTGGCCACCTGAGTTGCTTGAAAGTTAGAATAAAATTTGTCATTTGTACATTCATGTAGAGTGATTGTCTATAGAAGTAAGAGTAAAATAGAGTTAACAAAATGTGTTCTTTCGTTCTTGTTTCCATCAACACATGCAGTGTCATCATGATTTCAGCTTTCATACTGAAGTAGCTTAGGTTTTCTAAACCATGTTTGACTGTGACACAATTAACAGTCCAAGATAGCACTCTTGAGTTGCTGCTTGCAAAACCTGTTTGGTCTTCAATTTCTTGTTTTTGTTTCATTTGACGATCATGACATAAGTGCTATTGGTTGGAGGTCAGGTGCAGCTGATGAAATTATTGTTTCACCCCTTTTTGCCCATGCAGATTGCTCTGGACACATCATACTGGACTGTGTTCAACCACATTGTCATCTGGGGCTCTGTGGCATTCTACCTGGCTATGACGTTGTTCATCAACTCTGACATTGTGGGTAACCAGTTCCTTGGCTCGCTGCGCATGACGCTTGGCTCGGCGCAGTTCTGGTTTGTGGCATTCCTCACGGTTGCCGTACTGCTGCTGCCTGTGATCGCATTCCGCTTCTTCTACACGGACGTCTTCCCCACACTCTCGGACCGCGTGCGACTCAAGCAGCGGCGGGCGCGCCGTCTACGCCGCGAGGGTGCGCCCGAGAGCGGACTGGGTCGTGCCACGAGTGTGCGGCAGGGAAGCCGGCGTCGTTCGGTGCGTTCGGGCTATGCCTTCGCACACCAGGAAGGCTTTGGCAGACTCATTATGAGCGGCAAGATAATGCGGCGTGCGCGCTCTGGTGGCAACTGGAGCAACTCTCTCCACGTCCCTCCCACATTGCCCAACCAGCCAGACGACACGAGGTCTCCGCCTTTGGCGTGAGGAGTGACACAGTGTCGTGTGATGCTTCTGCATTTGTGCTTCGCAAGAACATTGGAGCCCACAGGCAAGCAACGCGCATGCCATCCCATTGACATAATGTTACTATAGTGCAGCCTGATCTGTTTTGCACATCACCACGGATGCGTGCGAATCGGTCCGGACCTTCATACAACACAGGAAACCCTCCTTCTGTTGGCCTGTCCTGGCCGCGCATGTCGCAAGTGCTGCAGCTGTACAGTCGAGATTGCGATGGCTTCGTCGCCGTTGTGACTGTGATGAAATTACTGCAGCATGCACTCTGGCTAGCCCACGGTGATGATGATGGTGGTGGGGGTAGTGCATGTGCCGTCTTTGGTACATGTGGGCAGTGTAGCGTTGTTGCACTTCGCGTATTGTGCGACTGTGCACCAGTACCGCTTCAGCACAGGTGGCAATGAGTCTTCTTGCTTCATCGCTGTTGTTTCCACTGCTGTGCTGTAAGATAAACCTACCTCCCTGCCTGTTATATGCCTGTCACTGTTCATTCTTAACACGCTGTAATCGACTGGAGAGCTTGACTTGGTCATGTAATGCAACAGACCACTACGAGGTAAGCAGCAAGCCACGTTTGACATTGTATCTTTCATTTGTTTTCTGTGCCTCTAAAGCTTGTTGCATTCGCAATTTTTGCAAAAAAAGAATACTCTCCCGCTTTTTTTTAACTGGAATTCTAATTTGAACTTCAGTGCTTACATTTCATAACTGTAGAGGTTGATCAAATGTTTTCGTTTTTTGCATAAGCTTGTACACTTACTTTTTTTTAAATCTCTGGCTTTCTTTTTCTTTCTCATTGTCTCTGTTTTCGGGCATCATTTTGTACAGGTCTGAATGGCAATATCAAGAGGATATTTTTGAAGAGAGCAAAGTTGCCAGCATTTTTATAAGGGAACTTGGGGTTTATTGGGGATTATCCGCAGACTACTACTAGCAATGTGCACTGATATGTGACGCTTTACTGCCACAACGCTTTGATGATTTTTACTCTGTGCATTTTTGCACTTTACAAGCACCCTCTTTCGTTTTCTTGTTTTTTATTAATGAATTATCGAATAGGTGGGAAGGAAAGTTTACTATATTATTTATTTCTTGTTACACATTATACCTAGATTGTTTTTCTCTTTCTAAGCTGTTATATATACATGTGTTCGTTTTCTTTGTGCCCCAATTTTACACTTGCTTATCAGTCGATGTAGCAGCCGGACTGTCTGTGTATGTTTGAAAAGTTCTGTTTTGTGCTGGAATGTCCCGAGTGGTGCCGTTTGTTATTTTAACAGCCAAGTTGTGGGTGCAGGCCTTCTGAAGGTAATGTGATGAATGTGCTGAGTGGTGACAACAATTGTGCTTGAAGGAACAAAAGATTTGCCCAACCGTGAATGTCACGAGCTGCATCTATTCTTTCTTATGATAGAGTGTGAAGGAAGCGAACTCATTATCGTGTTAAGGCCTTATAAGGAAGCATTTTAGTTTCTAAAATTATCAGTTAAGTATACATTTTCACTGTATCACCAATTATGCATGGTGACAAGCGACCTGCTATTGAGGTGGACACCACAAAAGAGTCGTGCCACTTGTTATTTACCTTCCTTTGCCAGTGTTGTCATGCCACTATACCCGGTGACGTCATACAAACTCGCAAGCATATAAGTTCAAGCTGGTAAAGTCGTCGGTGCTGTCAAACTGTGTTGTTAGTTCATGTTTTGTTTCCATTTTGTTTATTGTCACAACATTTTTATGTAATCAGTGTGAGCGTTACAAAATGTATGCGGAGTGTTTGCAAGGTTAACTAGGCGTGATCGGCTAAGAGAGTTGGAAAGACCATTTGTGGATGAATGCTGGCTTTGTATAGCTTGTGTTGTATGCTGAAGAGTGAGGCTTCTACTGTGACCTATGCTGGGATCTATACATCAATATTTTCTTCTTTTTCCTATGCAGCCCTTTGTGAAATCGCTTGGAGCTGCTGGCACAGGTAGCTAGTGCAGAGCAGGCCAATCAAACCCCATTGTACCTGCATACATTTTTCTTATGCTGAAAAACATAATCACTTGGACTTGGAGGACACTAGTCTTTAGTAGTGTTGTTGATGATGATGAAGTTGTAATGTGAAGAAAGACATTTCAAATCTGCAGAAATGTTTGTACACTATCCCCAGAGCTTTCTTTTTAGACCAACCATAAGTCAGGTGGGGAACCAGTAAATGCATTTATTAGTCTCTAAAAAAATGATAGACGAGCACCACAGTTTTCATGAATTTCACCTTGAAAACACAGGAGAATGTTTATGTTGTAAACAACATTGTCAACAAAGTACAAAAATGTGATGCAAATGTGTGTTTCACAGATTACAGTGAAAGTGGGGAAAATACTGCTAATCAGAGTGCAGGTGGAGTAAACAAAAATTAACTAGAGAAGATATTGTTGTGGCTTCACCGGAAATGAGGGCAAAAGTTAATGTGCTTATCCGAGGATTTTTGCTGGCATCTCGAACTGTGAATACTAATGAAACTGTCCTGCAAGTGGACAAAGTGCACGATGTTGGATCAGTAGAGCACAACACGTGTGTCACTGGCTCTGAATTCTATATTCTGGTTTTATGACATACTATTAGCATTCAATGAAAGGTCTTTAGTTTAGAAGGACACAGTTTACAATATGGCAGTTTTATTTTTGCATTGGGTCTTTGGCATCTTCTAGCTGCGCAGCTTGCCTGATTTCAGTGTACAACTAAACATTTCGACGCTTCTTCTATTTCTTGTCTTCTAGTGGTGGTGGTTTGGCATCATTCAAAGTAATGTACCAACTGGCTCAACAAAAAATTCTGGCAACCTAAATATTGAACATCTTCGTTAAGAATGGGGCAAAAAACATGGGACACAAAATGATCAAAACACAAGGACAGGCACCGGTTCTTTCGTCGTGTTTTTTGTGCCGTTCTTAACTATGCGCCCACACCAACTTGCCCAACTGTCAGTGCAATTGAACATCTGTACCATTAAAGTTTCGCACTGGTCGCACACTAAAAAGTTCGAAAACACAAGCTCAGTTTCAAAATGAAAAATGTGCAATACATGTTAGTTGTGGTGCATATGTCATGCTTTTATCACACCAATGTTGTTTTCTGATGCGACACTTGGCTGAAACTCGCCAGACAGAACTTCTCACACACTCTAATCTGTTTATTAGTAGTGAAAAAAATCTGGAAACTGCCAATCATATCCCCCCCAAGGTCATGTGATCGCAGTAATGAGCAATTTCGTGTACCTTCCAGTCCCCACGCTTGGCAGAAAAAATTTTACCTGTGGTAGCAAGAACGATAAAATTAAGCCAAGAAAGATTCCGATGTTCTGTTGGGTGCATTTTATGTGCAAAGCACGTTTGCATTGTTCCAATACATGTGCATTCTGCAACGATTGCACTTGTGCCTGCATTTTTACACATTCCTCTTGTGCACACTGGAGGTCTTCAGAAAGTAGAGCGCCATACTATACCTGTACGAAATGGTCGCCTTAGTTCAGTGGTACCTTTCAATGATTCCTGCACACATTGTGTTGCTAAAATACTTTCATTACCATGCTTTTCCTATGTTCACTTGCAAGGTGATGAAGTGGTAACGCATCTTTCGAGTATCTCTCTATTGTGGAAATGGTCTAGGGGCTCTACTGAACTACAGTCTCAACTTCAGGAAATGAACTGTGGCATATTACACTCTGACAAGTCAAGGAAGTGCTTAGAATTGAGGCTCATCTAAAGGTACAGGGTTACCATTTCAAAGGTGCTGCAAAGATTGCATGCCTCTGTTTTAGCGCGACACAGATTTGAAGCACCGAGTAACCGTTTACTTCAAGTACACCACGCTGCCACGATGTATTGTCAGCCTTGTGAGCTCTGTGTACCACCTCAACATTTTCCCCAAGCATGCCAAAGTGTGCTCTTGGTGTGACTTTGGATGATGGGTATGTTCATTAGCCCGAATTTTTTATTACTCCACTTGTTCTAATAAGCGGCAAAATGTGGTTTTGACAGGACCCAAGGTTTGATTTGGACAATGGGAGGGTGTAGCAACTGAAATCTTACTTGTCGAGCAATAATAAGAAAGCATGTTTTGTCTATTCTCTTCTTCGGCTGTTTGATGAAGCCTCTACGAAAAGATGACCACATGTTTAGCACCCTTGAAGTATGCTGAACTCTGCTCTGTCTGACACCATCCATTATTTTTAGAAGTGCTATGTGGGGTGTTGCAGAGAATGCAAGCTTTTATTAAAAATAGGTTCCAAGCGTTTCACTTAACTCACTTTAGGTCACACTTCGTAGTGGTTTCAGAACGAGCCCATCATTCTTTCCACCTCAATGGTGAATAGCAGCAAGTAAGTTTTATGTTGCATCTTGGTTGTCATATAAGTCATATTTGAGATTAAGCTATCGTTATGTGTGGTATTCATTACATAAGTGAGAATGTAAATGTTAACTTGTTCTGTTTCACCCATGTTCACATTGTCAACCATCGACTATAACTATTGTGTGTCGAATGCAGGCACTGCATTAAAGAAGTACAGACACTTTTTTTGTGTGTGTTTTGCTTTGAAGCTCTAACAAGTTTGCTCATACACAAGCAATATTTACTAGTATCTGCAGCAATTTTCCAGACTGCATTGTTAAGTTGACATTGTATACTTACACCCACAGTAATGCAAGCTTTTGTTAATGCAAGCAGTTGTTGCTTTCTGTGTCTTATGTTCAAAATGGACAGGATGCATATTTGAGATTGTTCCAAATGCACAAGTGTACAGCTTCAGAAAGCCATTTATGATTTGCAAAGCCTGTAAGTGCAGTCTATCAATACTGAATAACGTGGAGAAGTTTTACAACATTTTAAAGTGCCAACAGGTACCGGTGCTATTTTTATACAGTGTCGAAAGCGGTACCAAAGTCTAATACAACATTTAAGGCACTTCCCTTAATGCCGTTATTTGCAGACCAGGAGATGTGTATTTGGGCTTAAAAAGTTGTGTCTGTACTTCTTTAAGAGGGAATGCACACAGCTCTAATCTATAGCACAATTTCCTCTTCTGCTGTTGTCACCTGTATAGTGTTTGTTACACCCCCCAACCAATGCTGTGCTATTTATGGTGACATAGCAGCTGGTATTGTAAACACTGCTATCGCAACTTGTTGAAAAAGATCCGTATTTTGGACATCTCGTTTCACTGCATGTCAGACCCAGCAAGAGCATCTTACAAGTTTGAATGGTGCACCTTGTTGCATTCAGCCTTGGATATTGGTCTATTTTTGTCGGAGTAGTTATTTTTGAAAATTGTCTCTCCAGCTAGTAGGTGTGGGCCTCATTAATGTTTGGGATTAGCAAGGAAGCTCCAGAAGAGAATGTCTTTGTATTTAAAGCACTATGAAACAAGAGCACAAATGGGAGTGCAGCCTTTCTTCAAAGAGCGAGGTAACACAGATGTGGGACCACTCCAGAAGACAGGCAACAGGGAGAAGACTGGTAGCATTCCTCATTGTGTGCAGCCTAGAGGAGCTTTGCATGGCTTAAATCACCATATCATGCAAGCCATTCAGGCATCGCAGTGTTTGATTTGTACTCGGTATCCCTGGTTGCAGATTCACGCACCTGCAATGTTTGCCGTATGAACTGCCCCTGTTCATCCAGCCCGTGCTCTTTAAAGTCTTTTGTTTTCAAATGACATAACAGTTAAGTCATTCATATGCGTGTAAAGAGGTTAGTGGATGTGAGATCACATATCAGGTAGTACATGCAGACCCTTCTAAAAAATAAACTGTGGGGAAATGATAATCGATTTCGGGTCTTCAGTCTGGGTGCAGCTGGGACAAAAGACATCAGCGGCTTTGTTCTTTCAGCTCGAGGACCATGCAACAGTTCGCTGTTTCGCTGGGAGCTAGCTCACCAAGAAATGCACTGTCAAGGGAGCATTTGGGAATCGTGGTTCTCTGAAATACTGCCAAGTTGGGTAATAAACTGGAATAGACCAGTACACGTTTTCAGCAGTTTTGTTTCAGTGGAACATTGGGGCAGTGAACCTTCCAGCACTGACAGGTTTGAACACAGTCTCAAATGGTCAAAATTGTTATAGCTGTTTAACTGTTGAGATAAACCAAATTCCTGCCTAAACTTGGCAGGCACTCTGCTACAAGTAGGGTTGATGAATATGGAAAAGCTTTGCAATATTCTATTGGAAGTGAATGTCTTCTTTGGCCCATGTCTTGTCTTTGCAACAATGGAGTGCCTTAGTGAGTGCCGCTAGCAAGAAATGTTCACTGTACCAAGGCCTGCGCTTGTGTGACCTCGTTACCCAGTGTGGACTGCCGAGTGGGGAAGTGTTGAGTGGAGTCTATCTGTGCTGATGGCTTTGTTGGGCTTGTGTGCATCATGGTATTTCTGCAAGTAAACAACACAAGGAAAAGCAAGTATCTGTGTTGTTTTTCTTTCATTTGCTCTGACTGCAAACATATTAAAAAGTTATTTGCTATTCTAATAATAATAACAACAAGAGATGTTCTTATTATTGTGTTCTGAAGAGTATATGCAGGGCATTGTAATAATCACTGTAGCCACTGTGGCTACAAACCACAACCAAAAGCTCAGTATTAGAATGCCGCAGCTGCAATGGCAGCTTTCTCATCAAGATAGATTTCGCAGCACACGAAACATCGATAGGTCTGATAAGTACAACGTGTGCAATACTTTTTATTTGCTGAACACCAGGCTTTGCTTTGAAAATCTTGGCTGCCACTTTAGGAGGCTGCATTGTGCTCATAACAACTTCCATGAAACTGAGCAGTCGGTGTTTGTGCCATGATTGCCTACTGGACAAGGCCCCTTTAAACGAGCAATTATTTAATTATATCTAACAAGCACTGACACCAGTACAGAGAAGTGTCAAATATCTTTGACAAGCAAAAAGATCAGCTATACATAAATCAGTTTCACAACGGCTTTGCACTTATATAGTGTAACAGATGGGCTCACACATGAGGCTCTGTGCACTTGCACTTCTATAGCAATAACTTCTATATCTCCTCACTTATCACTGATATTTCGCAAACAATATTATTAAAATAAAAATTGCACAGATTTACTTTTATTTGAATCCAGTTTTATCACTTCTCAGATGAATTTATAAAGGTGGAATCATGGGTGAGTCTGATGATAAATTTTTAAAAGGTGATAAATTTTTAAAAGGCATGACGAACATAAATGAGAGGTTGTGACAGGAAAGTATGACACATGTTATGTAAGCCATATGATTTACACGCCGTGCTTGTTCGCTATCTTGACACAAACAAAAATTGGTGTGGCGGGGCGTTGCTAAATGACAAACATAAATGATAAGTTGTAACCAGAAAATATGATATGTTCCTTATCCCCACCTCTCATTTATGTTTGTCATTCAGCAGCGTCCCGCCACACCAATTTTGGTTTGGATCAAAATAGGGAACAGGCCGTGAGCATACCATGAGCGTGGAATGCAAGCTATGCAGTAGAGGTCTTTATTTGCTTGCCATTATTTGCTTGCTACCACCTATCTTTCATGTTCGTTGTACAGTCACGTCACACAATACTGTTGTTAGTGTATATATATCCAGATAGCGAACTGGCCGCGAGCACACTGTGAGAGTGGTGTTTACAACATGCAGTACATGACATGCATGTTATAATTTTCATGTTTACTCTTGTAATTTGCGTCATACAGTCCATCATGAAATAACAACGTAGGTGTATATCAAGCTAGCTAACCGGCCGCTTGCACGCCATGGACATAGTAATTCGTTAGTTGATCATGCCATACATCACATAAATCAATAATTTCATGCTACCACTTTTCATTTGTGTTTTTCATACACATATATCTCATCATATCAATTATTGCATACATGATTAAACGGCCCCAATAAGTTTGAGACCGCTTCTTATACGTCGTGCATGTTGTACATGACATGTGTGACACGACTCTCGCGTTAAGACCAGTGTTCATCATTCACTTTTGTCAGGCCATACTAATTGTGGTATGAATAAAGTTAACAAAGCGGCCGCAACAGCACCAAGACAGTGGCGTAAAATCGTGCGGTTCATCCCATGAACATTAGGATCTTGATGTTGTGACTTGCCGTTTATATTCGTAATACAGTCATCTTATGCCGTACCAATTTTGGTGCAAATCGTTAACCAAACAGCCAGGAAAGCATGAAGTTGTAGGTGGCTAGACAGAAGGACAGACAGATAGAGAGACAGACAGATATAGATAGATAGAGAAGTTCGCTAAGAATGAATTCTGTGCAGTTCGCATTTTTTTATCGTGTTAGTACGCGTGCGCGCAGGTGTACGCAATAGAAATTGCTGCTATTCCTTTCGTAGTCGGATAAAGAACATTGGCACGTTTCGTTCAGGTCTGCAGAAGCGCGCGCAATGAGTAAAACATGCGTTACTCCACGTAAGATCAACACTGCTCCGCCACAGCTTCTGCCGCCTTGGACGGTCGCGGTACTTTCCCCGTTCCAGTTACTTTATGCTTCAGCACATGCCAGCGCCCTTCACTGAACTGCCAACAGCTGGGCTTTTCGCAGCATCACTTACAGTCACCTCTAGCTGTTAGCGTGCCTAATTTGTTCGCCTTTTGGGAGAAGCCCATTGCACGCTGGTCACGTAGAAACTATAAAAAGCGTCATGAAGGGTAACTTCGAATCACCAAAAAAGCAAATAGCTATAAACTAGCAGTTGTTCCGTGTACGAATACAGCCGATGAACGAAGCTTCTCGGAGATGGCACGCAAAAGACTACGCGCTTGATCTTGCTGCTGGCTTTCATGAAAGCAAAAGGGTGAGGAGTGGGTGGGGAGAGCATCTGCTGCGCTCTGTGGAGTGAGTGAGTGTGGGTAGAGTGCATCGGTGCCCGTTGAGCGGGCACATGAGTGGGGGCGCGTTCATCGAGGCACCGCAGCGCGAGCCATCTGCCGCCGCGCCTGCGCTCACCTGGAGCGCGCACTTGTTTTGCTCGGCGCGCTTGCCCGGCTCTGGGAACTTCGACGCATGTGAAGCTCTCAGCTGTACGCTCCGTTAATTGGTTCTTACTCATTGTGTCAACTGAAAACACACGTGAACTTTCATTTTTAGTGCTGTAGGCATCGTGTCACATTTTTGGAAGTTGTGTCGTTCATACGGAAGGACAATAAACTTTTCTAGTTATCGGACTAAATGCGTATGTATAGTACGGTGTGCGCTCGCTGCGTGTTAGCTGTGCGCACTGGAATTACACACTTACGTGCACGATGTCGTATACAAAACAGTGGTGCCTTCTTACCAACGTGAATTACGTCAAGTACTAGGCTGGCGTTGCACGGAATAGCTACGAAGCAAGCTCTCTAAATCGTGCATTGCCACACTGATACTATATACGAGCAAAGAACTGCTAATCGGCCCGTAGATATAGGAAAATCTGGCTATGAAAAAAAATAAAAAAGGTCTTACGGTGAGCAGAACGCGTCACTGCCGGGTGAGTTCGAATACGGTGATGCAGGGGCTGAATGATTTTGATTACGACACATACCAGTGCTTTCTGTGCTGTTGCACAAAAAATGGCAGCATATCCACAGGGTGATTGATGGAGAGTGGGGCGAAGCATCCGTCTGTCCATGCGCCAGTCTGTGTGACCGTCCGTGCGTCCATCCATGCGTCCGTCCCTGCGTTCGCCCATGCATCCGCCGCTGCGTCTGTCTATGCGTCCGTCCATGCATCTGTCTGTGCATCCGTTCGTTCATCTAGTCAACACTCCAAGTACCAGCATCTCGCATCTTTTCATCATATATTCCGCATATAGAAGCACCGCCCCAGCGAACATTCCAAGGACTAAACGAGATGGCACACGCACACTCTCTTACGGCTTGCGCTTCGTGTCTACTTCCCTCCTTTAACCACCTCGAGTTCATGGTACATACTAGTTCACTGTATTCATGGCACTGCGATCCAACGCTCGCTAAACCTTTCTAAAACCAAGGATGTTACGCCCAGCGAGTATAATGTAGCAACCACGGAGGAAGGAAAAAGGTAAGGAGAGGGCATGCCCACCCAGCACAGGGCATAAAAAATGTGGCGGAAGTTACGTCACGCGCGGCCATATTCACTAGGCACAATGGCGGGGTTTTGTTATTATTGATGTAGTGTGGTGCGGCACCGTTCAGGCTGGTTCAGGCGGTCCAGTGGCGGTGTGCGCGTTTTCATGGGCCTCGCACCTAACCGTGGCGTACTGCAGGTGTTCGACAGCATCCATTCTTTGTGCCGCATCGTTAGCTACGCGATTTTTTTCCGGTGGTGGTTGTAACCAGGTGTCTGAACTAGAAACCACGGAACGAGCGCGCGTAAACGTACTCCGAATTTGCAGCTTCCGTCAAAATTATGGTGAAAAGCCATCATAGAAGATAACGACTGTGCTCAAGAATTCGTTCAATGAATGCCTTGCAGGTTAGTGACAGTTATGCGGTGTTGCTTCTTATGACAACAAACGATGCATTTGCGGTCCACAGGCCCTTATTTAGACTGTAATCTAATCTTGCTTTTCATGTTCCTGTACAGTTACCACATGCTTCTGCGCAATAAAGTTCCTGTTCTGCTTCGCTTAAGACGCTCCCTCTTCGCAATATTGTCTCACTCTCCGCAATATTGTCTGTATTGAAGCAAAACTCGTTAAAATGTCTACACGCAGCTGCACAAGGTAACTAGGTGCACCTCACTAGATGCGCGTGCTTGTGCATTCAGAAGCTGACAAAGCCGTTCGAACGATGTTGACCAAGTGATTTGAGAACTCAAATATAACGAGTAAAACAATTTTAATGACACTTACGACAATAGCAAGTATGTGGTAAAATTGTGAAGTACACAAGGAGCAGTATATGAACAATTCAATGACGAAATATTTTATATAAACAGAAATATTTCACCGCAAATATTTGTGGCTACAGCAATAAAAAAAATCTGTCGCGTTGTTTGTCTAAGAAATAAGACAGAAAAACTTTTGTCTATGAGCATTACCAGCATGTATTTCAAGTCTTCTTTGGGGAGAGTCTAGGTGTACCATTCAAATGCAAATCAGAGACTGAACAATACAGATGTAAGAAACATAGATCAGCAAAACTTGTGCAGCCCACTGAAACTGACTTATTAAATATATTTTGCGCTTAGGGCTCACTCGGAATCACACTCGCGAAACTTTTCTTCAACCCACTCGAATTCACCTTAACAGCCTCATCTGATTTAGAGTGAGTTGTTTCGTGAGTTCGTTAGCCTAGAATGAGCTTTTTCAGCCATGCTGTCGCTGCTCTTTAACATCAATATCTCACATAATTGGTTCTCTTCCTGGCACCTATTGATATAGTACCTTCGAATACGAGTTGTGAGTGCTCGCAAACTAGTACGGTAAGTTTTCTTGAAAGCATGGCAACATAAGATATGTTTATCAAGAACTTCCCTAGAAGAATTGGAGAGGTGGTTAGGTAAAGGCATGTCCATCTGTTATTCGCGCCTCCGATCAATAAACAGTGCAATGGGGCATGAACGCCGCTGCTTTGGAATACGTTTATTAAACAGTGCAATGGGGCATGAACGACACTGCTTTGGAATACCTTTGAGAATACATGAGTTTAAACGTGAATTCAGGTGATGCTGATAGTAATGCTGAAGATTAGTTGATAGCTTGGTAAAAACAGTAGAACTCACTTAAAAAATGTATCTTGCACTTTTTGTACTCAATCAGACTCAGACTATTTTTTCTGGACCTACCTCACTCAGACTCACACTCAAAAAATTTTTTATATTACTCCCACCGACTTACTCAGACCATAGACGACTTACTCAGACCACCTATGGTAGTAAGTTGAATGAGTTCAAGAAAGGGGTGTGCAATATAATTACCAATACAATTGCGAGTACACGCAAGTGTTAGACGTATGTGTACGCTTAATTCTGAGAGAAGCATTGAAGGGCACATAATCATCTCAGCGTAATGAACATAAAGGGTACCAAAAACACAGTTTTGGTTCATTTCACCCATTTAGGTATGGGATGGTAGTCATTTTATCCAGTTATAAACTTATTCATTGATTTACTGAGCACTCAAATGAGAGGCAAACACAGAATGCAGCAGAACAAAGTGGGTGTGTGCAAATTTGCTTGTAAATATCACATAGATGCATAAGAGAAGACATTTCAACCGGCACGGTGTGGACAATGTCATCGAAGCAGCAGATAAATAAGAGTCAAACACAGAACATCTGAGTATACTCAGCAGCATTTATGCATTAGGGCAAAAACTTGCAACGTCACACATAAGGAACGTTGATCTGGACTACAAGAGCATATAGCAAAGACATTGTGAAGATTGTTACCATGCAAAGTAAATGTTCATATGGAGTGCTATTGCCCTTTAAATTGGATCAATTTCGTGAACATTTGGTGCACTTGACTGCTATGAAAACTTTGCGTTGTCTGCTTACCAACATGATATAGGCGCACATTAAGGTAATACTCTGCGACACTTCTTAAAAGATGGACATAGTGATTCTCCAGTGGAGAATTATCAAACATGTGTGAGTGCAGTTCTGCAAACAGTTTTTTATGCTGCAGTGATTCAAGGACTTGTAGCACAAGATCCTGCAAGAGTGATCTTGATGCTAATTTATTCATGTGCACAGCCCATCGAAGAAGAGATTCTGATTTCTTGCAAATTTCGAGGACACTTTTAGATGGGTAGTGAAGCCCCCCATGCTTTTCCTTTGAATGAATGCAGTGTCAGCTGCTCTGGATGTGCCAAACAATGCTTCAGTACAATGGGCACACATCAGCTTTGAGCCCAGCTTGTGAGCCACATAGCCAGCAATGTAGGTAACAGACTATACCGAAATCACTGATGTGTTCGAGTGATGCACAGTAATCATGTTCGCTGACTACATGGCTCTGCTCAATACACTCTTCAGATAAGAGCTGCCTTCTCTGAACAGTGGCATTCAGCAGAAGTGCTGAATGCCTCCTGGTTGAGCTACATGACAGTATAGTAATGTGGTCCAGCACTTGACAATTTCCAGAAACAGCATCAGACAGTTCATTTTGGACTATCACTTTTTTAAATGCTGCTTGAAATTGTTGGGCTGTCGGGTGGTCATTGTGCCCTCCATGTGCTCTAATTAAGCCAAAAAATAATTCCAAATGATCCTGGCTAATTTTATGCCCAGGAATATATTTCAGTATCTTCTTTTTACAAATGATAAAATCGTACATGGCTAACAGACTCTTCATGCATACTATGAAGCCCAAAAAGCCAGTTTTCCAAGCTGTTCCTATCAAATGTCTCATATTTGCAGGCTCTTTCAGGAGGGAAAGGTATTGAATTGTGCTGTCAAACAATGTTTTGATATCATTTACATTCTGTTCATTGACTTGTTTCTTCCACCCTCCCTGATGCATGCTACGGGAATTGAGTATGTCGAAGAGATTATTAATACTTAATAAAAATTCCTCAGTTGGCTCAGAATTTATAAATCCTCTCAAGCACATCGCCCTACATTCAGCGATAGCTGTTGCCACAGACAGGCTCATCACCTGCGCTGCCAGGCGAACCTTCATTGGTTGTTTTTGCCACTCGATGTGAGCCCTTCGCAACTTATTTGCCAAATGTAATCCCTCTTTATCTTGCAAGTCATGAAGTGCTTCGATGTGTGCCCATGATACAACTTTTCCCTCCTGATTGATAAAATATTTGTGGTGTGCAAAGGCATTTCTCACCAGCTTCAGCATGTGGCAGGGATAAAAAAATACGGCTATCGGTTCGTTAGTTGCTGGGTGCTTGAAGGTTGTTTGAAGGTTCTCAATATTTGTGAAATTGCAACCTAATTCTTGAAACATTGCAATGTTAGCAGGCGCACCATCGCATGCAACTGAAACAATCATGGCCCCTGCCTCATGAGCTGTCAGCAAGCTCTGCCTAACTAAGTTCGCTCGCTGCTCACCTACTATCCCGTCAACCTGAAAGTAGCCAAGAGGAACTTTCCAATGGCCATTAATGGCTACAACCATTATCACGAAGGCGGCTTTTGCCTGTGGCAAGCAGTCACCTTCGGTTCCTGTGCCCATGTCTACATAGCCTTCAAAGTGACCACTTTGCCACTGTACCTGCTGTCTAATTGACATCTCATCAATTATGAGGCTGCACACAGCTTGATGTCCTCGATTGCACGTGTCTAAGCACTTCAACTTTAATGCAGTCACAGCCTCTTTGGAAAACCCAGCTTTTCCATCAACACTCTCGTACCATTTTCTTAATGTTCGAGGATGTGGCAGACATGTGTCAAAGACTTGCCTTACATATTGATATGCTCGAGGAGAGTAAAAGTTCAAGGTAAGAGCAAAAGTCCTTAGCTCAGGTGAATACTTTTTCAGGTGTTGTCTTGTCTGTTTTGCTATCTGTCGTTTTAAAAGATGCTGATTTGCTGCGCCCAGGGTGTCAAGCACTGAAACTTGCTCTCTGAGCAAAATGTTTTCTTTGGTTAGTGTTTTCAAAACTGATTTCAATTCAGCATTTTGTTTTTTAAGGCGCCTCTTAAACTGCTGAAGTTTTTTCATTGCTTTCCTTGATCTCTGCTGCTCCGAGGCAAGTCTTGCTGGGCGAGCTCGCAGAAAAGCCTTCTCTGGGGTGTCGACCTACAAAGCAAAACCACATAGAACAAAACACTCTCATTTGTCAGGTGGTAAGGTGTGTCACTTGTAAAAGGCTGAACCACTTCTAATAACAATGTGACTAAGCCAAGTAACTTGGACATTTAGTCATAATTTTTCCTTATTCCTGCTTCTTCTGTTGACACTGGCACTTATGGTATTTAAGTTTCATATTTAGGACAACCTCGTGCTAATATATTTTGGTCAGCTCTATGAAGACCCCATTGATATTTGCCAACCATTTCCTATAACTTGGAGCACAGCTCAAATTTCATTTAACATTGCAGTTATTGATTTGTATCTCATGCTGATAAACACAGCATGTATAATTTACATGGATTGCTTTGATTGCACTTTGACTTCAACACCCTCTCTTGTCTTGTTTTATTATTTACTGAAATAATTATTAGGACTGATTGTGTTACCCTTGGTGTATACAGGTGCATTGCTTTGATCTGATAGCTTGCATTTGTTGATCTTTTTTACCTTTGCCTGCTTTCTTCTTCTTGGTGTTTCAAATGTTGCCAGCATGTCTTGTGGCCTTTGTAATTCCTGTGGAAGTAGATCATAGCATCTTAATAAAAAAACAGTTATTTGTAATTTTCACAATGCTGAAATTCACATGGGCTCGCCTAGCCAGCTGTCTTAAGAGGAAATGCTGCACACTTAACAGCATTTTGACTAACTCACAAGTGTCTGGGACTGAACAAGGCAGTTGTGTGTACATATTCCAATTATATATGCTGGTACATTTTAAAAAATGCTCAAAGCTAATAAATCACATTGTAAATATCAGCATTATTCCCATTTGCCCAATAAATGCACAGCTCTAGTCATAAACCAAACCACACACATGCATCCCTCAGGTTAGCACCCCCAAATTAAGGGTGCAGATAAATATTTTGTAAACATTAAATTACAATATTAGGTTTCAAACTCTGTTAACCCTGAAAGACATGATGGATTTAAAATGAACACTGCATTTCGTGTATATAGTCTTTCTAAATTAGGCAGCAGCAGTGAAACAGAGGCAGAAAGCAATTAGAGATTTAAGATACCTCTGTAAGCTCGTTGGTATGCTATTGCAGCAGCCTCAAATTCACCCACTTAAAAATGCTTTATTTACTGAGTTTCTCAGAAATAGGATCAATTATTTTTATTCCAATAAGTATTTGCTTTATTTAAATTTAAGTAAGATGTGTTTGTTACACATTTGTGCTGCCTTCATTTACTTTGTGATTACAACCAAGCCAAAGTCACAATGTAAAACAACAATTATTTTAACTATACTGCTTTTCGAAAAATTAAGGTGGGCTAGTACATGCATTACTTCCCATCAGGACATTACAACAAAAATAGAGAGAAAGTGCATATTATGTTAGTACAGGCTCAACTAGAGAAGATATAACTTGGTATAATGTTCAACACTTATGTCGCATGGAAGTGGTTTACCTGCTCATGGACCGGCTCCCATTGAATACCAGCAGCGTGGCCGGAAGGACCTGGTGTCGCGATGCTGGCCCGTGCTTCACTCTTCTCACCAATATCCATGGGAGGCTTTTAAAAAGAGCACGTGTTAGGAATTCTTACTTTTACACCAACTGCAACAGTAGTTTACCTATAACAGAGGACAAGCATGCTTAATGAGTAGAACAGAGGTAAATTTTCACCTGTACAAATGCTGACACATTGAAATGACTGGCACTTAGGTTTGAGGGAGCTGGGTCGGGTAAACTGATTGGATCTGCACTTTCAGACTCTATATACATGGCTTCCTGAAAGCAAGAATACCTCCGCTATTCAGTGGTTTGCTCTTCAGCTAGGTATTCAAAGCAGTAAGCTAATGAGGTGGATAAAAAATGACAGGGGAAAAGAGATGCGCACCTCTTGGAGTGTGGACCTTTTCCTTCCTTCGTGGTAGCAACCCTTTCTTGTCACGTGGTGCTCAATGTTCATGCCAATGGCTGCTAATGGGGAATGAGAGACAGGAGAATTGGGCTTTTAGTTAACGCGCACACTGCGAATTTTTTATTGTTCAACAACGCACAGGAGAAATCCCCCAACGACACCACCTTGCAGGTCAAAGCGTAAAACATGTTACGTACTACGACGAGGGACGAACGGGTGCCGCTTCAAGGAGCTTCGCCCCTGAAACACTTTACGGAGTACTTCAGCACGCCGCCCTCTTGCCTGTCACGCACGAACAATCTCGGAAAGGTGTGCTCGCCACATTTTACTGCATGCAAACCATACAATGCGCGTTAAGTTTACGCCGGGGCCTTAAGTCCGCGCAGAAGCGAACCAGCGCTGAGAGCACGTCGCGGGGCGTCTGCTGTTTTGTTTGCTCTATTAATTTGACGTCACTTCTGCTACACGTCTTGCAATGCTGCATTGTAACAAAATAAAACCTCTCCATAGCTTTTTTTTTCGTGAAAGAAGGCACGGAGGAAGGAAAAGTTTCTCCGTGGAGGAAGTAAATTGTTTTTTTTTTTTATTCTTCATGTAGCAATGCGAATGGTCCAGCCATGTCACTACCGATGCCAGCGCTCTGCTTATTGGGATGTTTTTATGGCAGAGCTTACAGTCATGAAACTTTCTGTATATATACTTGTATTTTTTTTACAATTTATTATAGCTAAGTTACGTTGCGTTGATACTCTCGTTTTATTGCATAATTATAAGCACTGTTGAAATGCTCGTTCACGTTGTAAAGGAACCAGCGCGATCGCTAAAAGGGCATCAAAACCGAAACCGCGTGTCTGAGACCACGGTGTGCCACGGTCACCGCTTTATTTGCTTGAGCTTGTGTACAGACCGCGTCGCAGGAACTTAACGGAGTTTCGCTCTCATCACGCTGTTCTCACCCTGTACTGCTGATTACTAAGCAACAACTCTACTGCGTTTCGTCTCCGAAGCGTGGTTAGTGACGCGAAAGCTCACGTACACTCGTGTCGTAGCTGTCTTCTCATCTCGGCCATCAGAGTGTCTACGCTCTTGTTTCGCGCTGTCCGAAGAAGCGGAATTCAACATGTGGTCGTTGAGGATGCACGCTCGGTCGCGTGTGATCCTCACGTTGCACAACATGTGTCGGTGGAAGCGGTCCATGTCTGAGGTTCGGGTGCGGTTTGCGCCCAGCCCTACCGGTGAGATGCACTTGGGAAGCCTTCGCACTGCTTTCTACAACTACCTCTTCGCCAAAAAGTACGGCGGCAAGTTTCTCCTCAGGATCGAGGACACGGATCAGGTAACCGTCTCAGCTTGGCGCTTTGAAGCCAGTAGTAGTGGTTCTAGGAGAGGAAATATGCCTATTTCTACTACCGGGAATCGAAACCACTAGTACCTCCCGCATTATAGGTGGATGATGAAGATCCATTCGCCGTCAGTACGGCGTACTTGCATTCTCTCACACACTTTCACTGAGTATCCACATGGAAAGTGAAGGGTGCAAGGATTTAGTGTAAGCAACGACCGTTATTCACGATTTTTGATCGCGTGAGGGCTCTAGAAAAAAAAAACGACTTAAAATAACTACCAAGGAATTAATGGTTGTACGGTCTGTAATCCAATGTCTAGTGAAGTCTGAAAACAAGGCTTTAAGTTGATCCTATGTGGTAGAACCAATGAAAATCTTTCTCTCTGAAGTTAAGGTCCTCCATGAACACGACTAGACAAGGCCTTCTGCTATAGAGTGCAAAATCAAAGCTTTTTCACCACATTTCCTAGCAGTCGATGCGCAAATCTGACAAGAATATTTGCCAATCATATGTGATGGTGTATCAATGTAACAGAAATTCATGTGTTCACATACTCATATTTGTAATATACTCCGCATCACAGGTAAAAGCAAACTGCTCAGTAAATGCGTCAATGAAACAAAAATTGTTCTCGTACTGGGAAGTTAAGATTGCCTAATATTGGACAAATTAACGTGTCATTGTGTGCCACGAATTCAACTTACTGATCAAGTGTGCAGAAAAAGAAGAGTGGTTATTGCCCTTCACATGAAAGCACTTTTTAATTTATTCTGTATATCTTAATTTCAGTGTTACGCGTGTACGGACTGCATAGATGGAATAGATGACAGATTGGGGAAGGCGATTCCAACCTGATGAATGAATTGTAAAAATGGGTGGTGTGGCATGTGGGAATACCAACCTTCTGACGATGGTCAATGAGGGCGGATACGTAAGAAAAAGGGGTCATCACATTATTCTTCAGAACTGGATTGTCATAATGTACCTTGCGGAACAGGCAGAGACGAGGTATGTTTCTCCGTTGTGAAAGCAGAGGTGATGACAAAATTGTTTTTCATGGAAGTGACACTGGACGTGCAATGATAGTTGGAAAGAATGAAACGAGCAGCTCGACTCTGGATCGATTGAAGCTGATGAATAAGCGTTTCTTGACTGAGGCCCCACATAAATGGCAGCATATTCCACTTTGGAAGAAACTAATGATTTTTAAGGAAGTAATTTTACAGGACTGGAAGAAAGATCAAAATTATGCCGTACGAAGCCCACCGTGCAATTAATGTTATTGGTTACATGATCTGCATGCATCTTCCAGAAAAGATAAGTACGCCAAGTTATTTGTAAAAAGACACCGGTTCTAGGTTAGTGTTATTAAGATGATAAGTGGACAGTGTTTTATGGTGACATCAAATGCGCATGTGCTTGCATTTGTTAGTGTTTAATTTTACATTCCACATGTTAGTCCATTCACGAACACAGTCTATATCAGACTAAAGAAGATAATCGTCAGAGTCACTGTTGATAACACGGTAGATAATGCAGTCATCAGCGAACAGGTTCATTGATGAACAAAGATTATCAGGTAAGTCGTTTATATAGATGAGAAAGAGGAATGATAACTAGTAATGTAACTATTATTGCTGTATTCTTTTTATCTACTTTGCTGCATGGCCAATAATGGTGATAACAGCATGTGATGCCTTGAAAATAGTATAAAGAAGGAGTCAGAAAATGACTTTGATAAAACATCGCCCCCAGAGAGCATTGCACGATTCTCAAAGGGGGTATATAGCTTGCATGCTTTAGCATATATGAATGCCAGCTGCCCTGAATAGTGTTAGCAACTTGGAAATATAATGTAACATGAAAAACAGGAGGCCAGTCAATTTTTAATACCAGGTTGTTTTGTCATAGCTTGTACTCATGAGCTAGTAACATTTTGCCTAGTATGTGAGCTTCACAACTTCTATGTTATTGTCATTGTTTCTAATTAGCTACTCTTATGGAAGTTTTGTCTCTACAGATAATGTCAAAATGTAAATTTAGCTGATCACACTATTGCAGTCAACCCAGTTGTAACGAATGCAAGGATCACAAATTATTGCTACGTCAGACATGTAAAGCTTTGTACACGAAGTAAAACATTTGCTTGCATGCTGTTGCAACAAATTAGCCTACCTAATCACATTGATTAATTGGCAACAATACTCATGTGAAGTAGATGCCATAAAGCGATCTGGATGTTAAATATCTGGGATTCAAAGCAGCTACGAAGAATACTCGGTGGATTCTCCCGCACACACATGCTCACGTGTTTCCTGGACATGTATTTTCTTTTCTCAATTTTTTTTATCGTGTTACTGAGCCTTTTGACAGCAGGTTTGAAGGCTGCCGTGGTAACTAGCTGATGTGCAATATGACATATAAGCTAGTAGGGAGATACCAGATTCCATCAGGTTATAGGTTTGCTTTACATATACTGCTTCGTAAGTTAGCCATGATGTAATTATTCACTGAAAAGCCAAAGGGAGAGCACAGGAAACTTCTCAAGGGGATCTATCGTGACACTGTGTGATGCAGATCAACAGAGAATGGTAGACACAGGATTCGTACTACGATATGGAATGCATTGGCTCCTCCGTTAAGTGTGAAAGACCTTTTTAGTTATTGTTTCTCTATATTGACATGTAAATTATTTTACTTTTCCTAATCAGTAGTGGCATGGATAATATAGTGAATATAGCATCATGTGTGAGCACCAGTCTGTATTATTAATGCCATGTGGCACATTTTTAAACACACTAATATCATGTGCTGTCATTTTAGCCATTTTTTACAAGCCTGGCAAATTTTTAATCTTAATTGCTTCCAAATGCCATAAGTTTTCTTTTCTGCATAGCAATGCCTGAACACTGAAACACTGCCATAAACTTATGCATCTTTTGTAACCAGGCTTTTTGCTCAACTGTAAAGCAATATGAATGGTTTAATATCTGGGATCAATTACTGTCTGAAGACATACCAGATGTGTCATAAATACTAATGCCATAGGCTGTATTTAGAATTATGCCTTGCTCTTCCATGGAAAGTGACGTTTTTCTGCCAGCAAACTACAGTTTAAAATAAAGAGAGATAAGTTAAAAATGTTTGTTTGTTTTTCATGATTTTTTTCTGCTGCATAGGCTTTCAAAAATCTGCTGCCTTTGTACTGCACGCATTGATTTGCAGCTGCTACAGATTGGTGCCCATCCATAAAAACCTGAGCCATTTAAGCAGCCTTGTTGCATTGCAGTCACGTGTGGTTCCTGGAGCAGCAGAGAGGATTGTCGACACGCTGCGCTGGGCTGGCCTTTGTCCAGATGAAGGTCCTGGTCTGGGTGGCAGTGTAGGCCCCTATGTGCAGGTGAGCTTTTGCATGCGACACCACAGACATGTCCTTTGCACTACTCCACAACAGCAAGGTAAATTAGCGAAGGTGTTTTTTTTTTAGCCATACAAATGATTTGTGTGCGCTAAAGAGACCATGTAAGTTCTTCAATGGCTTTCTCTTGTAAAATGAAGTCATACTGTTAAATGAAAATGACATTACATTTTTTATTTGTGAATTTGAGCATTTCTAAGCCCTGCAGACAACATAATATTATGTCTGGTTCTCAATAGTGCGGATTAATGCATTGTGTGGTTTTTCACTCATAAGAGAAGTTTATGACTAATATTTGTATTTTTCCAGTCGCAAAGGTTAAAAGTCTACCAAGAGCATGCACACAGGCTCCTTGAGGTGAGCACACTTTCTTTCGCACCTTTTGCTCAATTAATGAACATGTACCAATCATATATGCCACTAATTTATGAATGTTAATGAACGCTACAAATAACAAAACTCGCTTGATAAAAAGCTTTGCTCATGCCTCTACATAGTTGACTTTTAGCTGCCAACATATGTGTGTGTTGGAAGTTCAGAATGGCACACTTGGAGGTTTTTCTGGGTTACTGCTGTTAATTCTGTCAGTCTTTTTATACGTGTTTGCATTGATAAGTAAGTTATAAATTTGCATGTATTTTCATTCAACCATTTACAAGCTATAATTTCTTGTGTTTCTGTAAGTAGGACTTTTTTGTCAGTAACATCATGTAATGCATGATTTGTGAGTGCTGTCTCACCCGCAAAACAAGATGCAGAGGTAGTGAAAGGAAACCTGATGGTGCAGGTTTTAACAGCATTATTGGCGCAATCTAGTCACTTTGCGCAACACAAGCGGGGGCGAAGTAAGGAGTACACACGGACGAGCAGTTGTCCGTGTCACGCACAGTGTGGCTAAAAGATGAATTTGCACCTACTAGGCCTGCTAGCAGTTCTGTTATGTTGCATCATTGATTGAGCGCTAAAAATGATTTCTTCCCATCCTCCCCCATCAACTGACTCTCTGTATAAAAGTCTGAACGTACCACCATTCTCAGAGTTATATCAGCTTTCTTTGGCAGCAATGATTTTCTGCGAATTCAAATGTGATCGCACCATGTTCTCAAGCAAATATCTAAACAGACAAGTGGCATATGACCTTCGCACTATTTCATTGACGGGATCAAGACCAAGAACTAATTATGGTACTAAAACTATAGATTATCAGATTATTTCATTGCTGAATGCATACCCATCCCTAATCGAATTGGCTAATCAGAACTTAAGTATGTCTCGTTTTAAAAAACAAGTAAAGCTACTTTTCCTGCCTCCTTGAAATTACAATTATTTCGCTTTGAACACGAAAATATGTATTTTTGTATATTTATGTAACTTTATAAAACTGTTAAACCTGAACAATGTGAACTTTGTATAATTCTTGTCCTAATGTGTTTTTTACTGTTCATTTTTTGTTTACATAAGTTGTGCAATGAGCATTGTATTTGTTTTCTCTGATTTTGCTCCTGGCTGTCCGACATGCAAGTCCGGGGTGAAGGCCTCGTCAGGAGACATACGAGTCTCCTTTTGCCTTGCCTCGTGGACATATTTGATGTCATGTAACTATGTCCGAAATAAACTGAAACTGAAAGCCCAAGAGCAGCAAAAAAAGTAACATTTTTATTGTGTCCCTGAACAAGTGAAGAAACATCTTCACTAAAATATGTGCTGCGGTAAAAATTAGCTTTACAAAGTGAGCACATTCCAGCCATATTCATAACATAATGAGGTGTTCTCCCGGTGTGGTATACTCGGCGGCAACTTTTCTTGGCATTGGAGCGAAGGCTACAGAGCCAAATCGCGTGCATCTTACCGCCAGCGAAAGTAGTTCCACAATAGCGCCCGTATTTTAAACATGAAATATAAAAATTTCTTCATTTATTTTCTTCGTGGAGCTATCTAAGACAGGACGCAGCTCACACCAATAAGATATTCGTATTTATTTTAATTTTCTCTCTGTGACTTCACGTTTCTGAGTGCGCGAGAAAGTCCCACCTCTTTACGTGTACCTCAAACACTGAGTGACGTCTGCGTCTACATGAAACGCTGTTGGTGCTCGCTCATCACTTTCCGTAGCTTTACGAGACGCGCGCCACATCGGACTACTTCGCGTAGTGCTACATGTGCAGAAGCTCCGCCCCCGTAGCTTTCCCTTCAGTGCCAAGAAAGGTTGTCGCCAAGTATAGCAGCTTGTACATTTGTAACCTCAGTAATGCATGACGGAATCTGTGTACCACTGTGACACCGCTGTAAAAAAGGCACTTCTCGCACTCAGTTAGGCCATTGATACATTGTCCTGTGTTACCTTTTTTTGAAGCAGTGATTGAGTCAGTAGCTCATCTTGTTGCCTTTGGCACAACTTTCTTTACCAGTGCCATGTCTCTGATTGGCAGCCTTGTTTATTATGTTTTCTTCATGAAAATGTGCATAGCTAGAGCAGTTTCTACGTGCTTTGTTATATGCTGGTGCCTTCCATTACACATTTTTTGTAACGTACAGCACTTCAGAGTTCAAATAATGCATGTTTTCACAGCAAATGAACCTCTTTAAACTCGCACAGCATTCTGTTGTGAGAGTTTGAAGAGATGCTCCTGTGACACTGTCCATGCACACTCGCATTGTTTGGACAACATCGCATGGTGTCTCTTTTGCTTGTATTAGATCATGTTCATGGACATGAGGTCATACGATTGTTCACTGTTATGAGACGTAATGTAATACCTTTTTGATGTCACACGATTATGTAAACATTGAAAGTGGATATGAGATTTCTTTTGGAAATGGTTTTCCTTGTTACCATTGTATCAAACCAAGTGATTATTCCTTATAAGAAATACTATCTTTCAGACACCGAGGGAAGTTTTACTCACAGTTTAGTGCTCTTACCAGAGGTTCAAATTTGTGACATGTGTACATGCTGCTACGCTATTATATTGGGACATTTGTGGTCACTACTACGAATGTGTGTTGTAGACTGGTCATGCCTACCGGTGTTACTGCTCAGAGGCACGGCTGGAAATCCTCCGGAAGAATGCTTTACGGAACCAGGAGGTGCCTCGTTATGACAATCGGTGTCGTTCATTGGAAAAGAGCCCGCCAGGAAGCCAGCCTTATGTGATTCGTCTCAAGGTGGGAGTATCGGGTCTTTATTTGTAGTATTTCGTTATTCATATTTTTACCACACCCATAAATAACTGACTGCCTTGGTTACAGGAAACAAATAAAAGTTGTGGAAGAACATTGTGTGTTGTAGATACCATCAAGTAATTGCCTGCACAACTTATGCAATGTGTTATCTTACTGCTTGCTAAAAGCATTACTTACTGTACATTGTGTATAATCTGAATTCACTCTGTGTCCTGAAGAAACAAACTTTATTAAATGAAGGCTTATTGTGGTTCTTTAATATAGAATTTTAAAAAGGTTAGTATTTTCTCGAACACTTTCATAACTTATTGTTGTAGCTTTTGCTCACACTCTGAAAATAATTCTTTCTTATGGTTCATAATTGAAAATTTTTGTTGAAGTGCACTGAAAAACAGACGGACAGAAGAGGCTGACAAGGACAGCGCTTCCTTGTCAGCCTCTTCTGTCCATCAGTTTTTTAGTGCGCTTCAACAAAATTTTCAATTGTGAACGTTATTCAACTGGACCAACTTGCCATCTTGCTGCTTCTTATGGTTGTTGGTATTTGAAGAAATATTACCATTGTACCTCAAGACTGTGCATTTTAATAATGAACTCAGTAAGGATATTAAATTATGAAAATGTTCACTATCATTATGTCAGTTAATTACATTACATTTCTTGATAGAGCATTTATCATTCACAATTTCAAAAAGCAGTAGTAATTTAAGTCCATTGTAAAACAAAAAGTATTCTCTTAAGTGTTTTGTTGTCTGCTCAATTAAATTTAAATATTGATTGCTAGTTCCCGGTTCCACTTCTTTTATGGCTGATGCATAATATGTTCTGATTGGCATGCAGCTGACTGACGGAAATGTGGCGTTTCACGACGGCGTTCATGGGCCAGTGACCCTCAACTTGTCTCTAACGGAAGGAGATCCTGTGAGTAATGGCATCACACCTTTATGCATTATTGCATGTATGCTGATTTTCTATGTGCAGCACTTGACGGTTAAAAAAAGCATTCAAATGTTTGTACTGTTCACCAACTTGGATGAATTTCTCTTTGGGGCACGTTTGTACATTATAACTTAACACTGTGTTCGGGACATGTAGAGATTAACTTTAATACAGTAGACGGTAACTTTCCCTCTAAGTCAAAGCTACATATTCCTAACAGACTTCTAAAGATATTATTTGGTTAACAGTGTGCTCACATCTGTACCTGTATATCAGGTATGTGTCGTAAATCATGCGCACTTGACACAATACATGACTTTTGGAGTACAAGCTGCCAAACTCATTTTTCTACTTGCCAAAAAAAAAATGTGGTCTGGCATCTGGCATGAGAACTTATCTGGAGCATCTTTCTATCAGTGTGCTCTTGACTGTAGGAGACATTCACTTAAGATAATTTTTTGCTACCTTTCTTCTTAGGACTGAAGGACCATGTATAAATCACATTTACTACAACAGCAGTAAGAAAATTGACATGGAAGGTGGTTTTGTTCTGTTGATATACCTGTTATAGTATGTCGTGGCATGCAAAACGTCATACGCTTGGATGAGCTTGGACGGGGCTGCAGGAGTGTTGCAAAAGAAGGTAGTTAGTGTTGTGAGGAACTTGGGACAGTTACTGCTGGTACAGTGAAGGAATCGCGTCGTGAAAAATTGCCTATTTGTTGGCTTTCTCGATGCCGCTCTGCCGCTGTCCCCAAATTTTGCCATTATTTTCATGTAGCTTCTTGCTTTGTGCGAACCTCATAGATCGGGTTTCATTGTCATTGCAATGGAGTGTGTATTTTGTTTCAGGTGATCCTAAAAAGCGATGGTTTCCCAACATACCATCTGGCGTGTGTGGTGGATGACCAGCTGATGAAGGTGACTGATGTACTGCGAGGTGTTGAGTGGCAGGTCTCAACGCCCAAGCACCTGATGCTTTACAGCGCTCTTGGCTGGGAGCCTCCCCGTTTCTGGCACCTGCCCCTGCTGCTTAACAAGTGCGTTTGCTGGGCTTCTTCATCATAAGTAGGTAGCTGGTGGGAGATGTGGTTATAACCAGGAGCAAACTAATCCTGCATCATAAGACAAAAAAGCGGTCTCCTCGTCATCTTTGGACACATGGGGGATGCTTTGAGTGTAATTATTTTACCTTAAACATGCGCTGAATTAAAAATTTCGCCACTTTTAATTGAGTAGTGCTTTATTAAAGGGACACTTAAATGAAACAGCAAGTTAGTTTAGGCTAATAAGTTGTACTGTGAAAACTCTAGTGTTGTTAATTTTAACCCCACTGGTTCATTAATTAATCAGTAGATCAATGTAAATATTGTCACTGCTATATTTCCCGCTGAAATATTCTATGATGATGTTACAGATTTCAGAGTGCTTTTTCGTATTGTGATGAATCAGGAAACTATCACGCTTCGTGATTTTTTTCCTGAAGTTTGGGTTACATTTACAATTAAGGCAGTGTTGAGCAAGATTTCCCTCTTCCCTTCCCGATTGCAAGCCTGCATTGTTAATGGTTACATTGTAAACGTAACCCAAACCTCAGGGGAACTACTGCTTTGGCAAACAGCCAAGACAAAATCAAAAAAACAATCTTTGAAGTTTACAATATGATGTCGGGGAAGTTTGGCACATGCATTAGCTCGCCTTCAACAGCACTCACAGATAAACAAGTGGCATGCTTAGCGAGACAAATGTAAATTTATCGGAACACTAATGCTATCTTTGACACAGGTACAAAGCTGCAAAAATGTTATTATTGAGCTTGATAAATGCACGTATTTTAATGCATAGAGAGCACCCCTGTACGATCATGTATGTATGTCCTTTGTATGTCAACCCCCTTTTTTGTTTTGTTCTTTGTTTCGATAAATTCATTTGTTGGATGCGCTCTGTCTGTGTAATCCAGTTTTTTCTGTCCTCAACTTTGCAGGGCTACTTTTATTTTCAGCATGTTCCAACTAGCCCCTACGCGAGCTTTTCAGAATATGTACGTTTCTGTTAAAGTTGAAAATCTGCCTGTTTTCTTGCTGTTTGTTGGCAGTATTCCGTTACTGGGCGATTCCTTTTTCCCTTGTCTGAAGTACTGGACAAAATTAGAGCCAGAGAACAGCGATGAGAAATGCCAAGTGAACTCGAGAAACCACCAGCCAGTGATCGTAAAATAGTGGTTAATGTGCTCGGCTACCATTACAAAGGTAGTGGGTTTGATCCCGGCTGTGGTGGCCACATTTTGTTGGAGGAGAAATAGTATAGCCCTGTATACTGTGCTATGTCAGTGCATATTTAAGAACACCAGATGGTCAAACTTGCCGGTACCCTCCACTATGACATACCTTATAATCATAGCATAGTTTTGGGACAGAAAACCCAGATACTGTCGTTATTAATCGAGGAACCACAAATCTTGCCCTCGGTGTTCATTATTTGAAATGAAAGTATTAAGCTCTGGTCTCATGCTATGTTATAAAGTGGGAGTAGGCTTTTTTGGTAGTGAAATCATTCCGGGTAATGTTGTGCAGGGATGGCACCAAGCTTTCCAAGCGTCGGGATGACATCCATGTGGAAAAACTGAGAGTGAGTCGTTTTGCCTTGCTTATTTCTCATGTAGCATGAAGTTTTTGCTATTGTTTATTAGTTTAAGCTGGGGTAAGATTGCGTTGTAGCTGAGCCAGTGCTACTGCCGGGCAATTGAGATTTTGTAACTTGTGACATGGAAAAAACTGATCGTTCAAAGAACAATTATAAATGGCTCACCGATAAAATATCTATTCATGACTGTTTTAGTGACAGCGTGAAATGACCCCACAGGCTTATCTCACTACTCGCTGTATCACCTGGGGACATACTTACATTCTGCAGCTGCTCAGAATGGTGTGGATGAGGGCTGAAGCCTTGAATTTCGGCTACACACTTTGCATGTGCTAGGCGATTGACATTTCTTCCCCCACAGTGGGCTTGCATTATCCGCTGCCACAAAAGTTGTCACTGCGGGCACCTTTCTGTTACTGCTGACAAAATGCCTCACTGAAGGCTCATAGTAGCGCTTCCAGTGACGTAGCGTGACATTTTATTTACCCGTCGTGTTTGCTGGGCGGCTAGAAATATAGTGCAGGTTTTTGCACAGATGTGTCGGTTCAGTGGGCCATGCCTATTAGTGATATTGGCCTAAAATGATCATGATCGTATGTGCTTTGTATGTTTCACCTCTTTGTGTATTCGGGGATTCATCAGAATTGACTCATTTCATTGGGCTGTAGTTTTGTTCGAAGTTATTGAATTTTGACGCAGTTTGGCGCAAAATATTGAAAGAAGGTTCAAAGTTAATAGCCCATCTTTCTTTTTGATGTGCAGTGTCGCAAAAAAATAATTCATCAGAAATAACCAAACCACGACATTCTGCGAAATTTCAAACGAGGGGGATGAAGGCAGCGCCCGAAAGGGAATGCGTCGAGACGATATGGTGTGGGTGTGCGCGGAAGTGTATAGTGATCAGTTTTTGCAACGTAAAGTGATGAACCTGGCATTCTGAACTTCCACTATGACTGGCTGCTGCTAACGCTGCTTCAGACTAGCCATTCCTCTTTGTATAGCATTTCATGGTCTTTAGTTATGGCATATGCCATAAAATCCCGAGCATGTGCCCGTAGTGAAGTAAGCAGCCCCTTATCTTTTTCGGGAGACTTTAAATATGCACTGACAGTTGATGTTTTAAAAACTACATACTGTATGACAACAATAATTGCATGCTTGAAATCAGTGCACAAATATTCGTAACTTTGTAAATTTAGCAAGTTTCATTAAAATCAATCTGGATTTAAAAACGCCTTCAAGAGCAGGGTGTCCCCTTAGATGGGGGCATTAGTATATTAAGCAGATGCTGCTTTAACTCCAGGAGCAAGGCTTTTCACCCGAAGCTGTGCTCAACCTGCTCGTGTTGGCAGGAGGCGGGTTCGGCAAGCAGCTCAAGGACCAATTCTTTCAGCTCCACGAAATGGTTGACAAGGTAGGCTGTGCATTTTTCTGCCTATAATCTTCCAGGTGTTGAGGCTCGCATGACCTCTTTAATTTTCCCTGTGCCCAGTTTTCACCCGATGACTTGAAGGCAGGCTCGTGCCGTCTGGACACTGAGCGGCTGCAATCCCTGAACAAGCTGCACCTGCACTCGTGCCTTCGCTCAGAGGATGGGACGCGGATGCTCGCCAGGCAGTTGCAACAGCTCCTGGCTGAGAAGCAAGGCTCTACAGTCAACGCTTCCTTCTCCGAACAAGATGTCATTCATGTTCTACATCGAACTAAGGTACCTTCTAGCTCTTCTGGACCAATGCCTTAATATATATATTACAGCATGACTTTCTTTTTTTCTATGCTGTAGCATGGTATAACACTGCGCCTGATCAACTAGGTCAAGCAAGAAGTCTGACCTGGCTTTTGCATGGCACATCAAATTATATAGGAACATACAAGCATAAAGCTCAATTTCTGTGCTACACCACCTGCCCAGAATGCTGAAGGCATACTGCACAGTTGTAAAGAGTGCTGTATGTTTTACTGCTGCTTTGTTATCCAATATATTGTGCCAAATGCTACCTCATCTTGTGTAAGGAAGAATTGACGCACTTATTAATGGCAATTGTTGCCTGCTTGTAGCACCTGTGTAATCTGCCGTATCTTTAGCAGTGGTAATGCACCTTGCTGTGTGAAGTTTTTGAATTTGTGTGTTTACATGCATTTACATGTACAACCTTTTCTGCATATCGAAACGGTCGGATATTACTTGTACAGGCAAGAGAGAGAGAGAGAGAAATGCCTAGAGGAAAAGAAAAAGGCTGGCAATGTGTGCGAAGAAAAAAATGCCAGGTAATTTGAGAGTTTACAGAATCTAAGAAAAAGTCTAAATGAATGGTGTGTAATCTATAAATTGGGCAAGGTGTCATTTGTTTTCAGACTAAAACACAAGAAAAGCAAGATCCTATTGCCCAATGCAGCACATAGGAGTTTTTTTAATGCAGTAGGTTGTTATCATTTATCTTGTTCACGTGCATGCTAAAGGGTAATCTTATATGAGTTTAGAATGAGTATTTATTTTTCTCTGAACATGGTTTCTAGTATCTATTTTTTTATTTCTTAGTTTTGTTTTTCCAGCTTATATTAGCAGCACCCCCATCATCCCAGATTATGCTTTTGGCAATAATAGCCATTAACTAGCACAAAAAAACTATTTTTAATGGCAGTTTTGAACAACTGCCATCATTAAGAAGTGTCAAAGCATGAAAGTCTCAAGTACAACAAACAAAATAGAACTGTCAGAGGTTTCAAAGTTGATTAATAAGCGTAAGGTATCCGATGTAAGAAGGTACAACATAGAAAGAATTGAACACGCTCTGAAAAACGGAGGAAGCGTAAAAGCAGTGAAGAGGAAACTTGGGATAGGGAAAAATCGGATGTACGCACTAAGGGACAAAGAAGGCAAAATAACTACCAATATGGATAGGATAGTTAAAATAGCGGAGGAGTTTTACAGAGACCTGTACAGTAGCCGGGACAACCACGACTTTAATACTATAAGAACTAGCAGTAACCCACATGACACCCCACCAGTAATGATAGAAAAAGTCAGAAAAACCTTGGAGAGCATGCAAAGAGGCAAAGTTGCTGGTGAGGATCAGGTAACATCAGATTTGCTGAAAGATGGAGGAAAGATTGTGTTAGAAAAACTAGCCACCCTGTTTACGAGGTGTTTCTTGACGGGAAGAGTACCAGAGTCTTGTAAGAATGCTAACATCATCTTAATACATAAGAAAGGAGATGACAAGGACCTAAAAAATTACATGCTGATCAGCTTGCTCTCTGTAGTATACAAGCTATTTACAAAGGTAATTGCTAACTGAGTAAAGAAAACATTAGAATTCAATCAACCAAAGGAACAAGCAGGATTTCGAACAGGCTACTCAACAACCGAACACATTCATACTATCAATCAGGTAATAGAAAAATGCTCAGAATATAACCAACCACTATACATAGCCTTCATAGATTACCAGAAGGCGTTTGATTCAGTAGAAATATCAGCCGTCATGCAGACACTGTGGAATCAGGGCGTAGATGAAGCATATACAAACATCCTGGAAGAAATCTACAGGGGATCAACTGCTACCATAGTGCTTCATAAAGAAAGCAACAGAATACCAATCAAGAAGGGTGTAAGGCAAGGGGATACAATCTCTCCAACGCTATTTACGGTGTGCTTACAGGAGGTTTTCAGAAGTCTAGATTGGGAACAGTTGGGGATAAGAGTCAATAGAGAGTACCTTAGTAACCTGCGCTTCATCGATGACATTGCTTTGCTGAGTAACTCAGGGGACGAATTGCAACTCATGATTACGGATTACTTAAGGCAGGTAATAACTGTGGAGCCGAACCACGAGATTGAAGTAACTAGAAGAATAATAATGGGATGGAGCACATTTGGCAAGCACTCTTAAATCCTCACAGGTAGATTGCCACTATCGCTCAAGAGGAAGGTATATAACAGCTGCATCTTGCCGGTACTTAGCTACGGAGCAGAAACCTGCAGACTTACAAAGTGGGTTCAGCTTAAATTGAGGACGACACAGTGAGAAAAGGAAAGAAAAATGGTAGGTGTAACCTTAAGAGACAAGAAGAGAGCAGAGTGGATTAGGGAACAAGCGGGGGTTAAGGATATAATAGTTGAAATCAAGAAGAAGAAATGGACATGGGCCGGGCATGTAGCTCGTAGATAGGATAACCGCTGGTCGTTAAGGGTAACTAACTGGATTCGCAGAGAAGGCAAGAGAGTTAGGGGGAAATAGAAGGTTAGGTGGGCAGCTGAGATTAAGAAGTTTGCGGGTATGAATTGGCAGCGGCAAGCACAGGACCGAGTTAACTGGCAGAACATGGGAGAGGCCTTTTTCCTGCAGTGGACATGGTCAGGTTGATGATGATGATGATGATGAACAACTGATGAGGCAGCCTACACAACTCTGGTGTTTTACGAAGCCTCTGTGTTATACGTGTTAGCTTTAGCCTGAGATCACTGTCTGCAGGAGCGCATCGACAGTTTACATGACCTGCTCACTCCAGAGATGGCATTCATCTGGTCTGATCCCATTCTCAGTGGAGTAGACCAACATAAACCTGAACTTGGTAAGTGAACCTCTTTATGGTTGTGTAAACTTTTTCTTTTTTTCATTTTTTTTTTTCAGTTTTAGATTTCCTAGGATTTCGTGTATTTTTGTTCTATATCCTCCTTTAGCACACTGTGCACATTTGCGTAATGGTGAAGTGCTGTGTTGAATGTCATTAAAGGCCTAAGACATGCGTTTACTTTCCCACTGAGCAGCTGAACATTTTATGTACTCGAGCTTCAATTTAATAATGCGGCTGCAGAAATGATGCAATACAGGAAGGGGTCTGGCTGTCTGCTTATTATGTTTCTAGGCTAATATTTTGTGTATAATGTACATTACAGGTGGATCAGAGCTCTAAAAAAACATTATTGTTATGTCTAAAGTACACATTATTGTTATGTCAAAAGCCTTGCAAGTGCAACTTGCCATTTTTTCAACTATAGTAGAAGTTTTTAATGCAGGTAGCCATTTTATGCCTTGTTTTTCGAAGTGGTTTGTGTTCTCACATTTCCTGAAGTTCTGTTTTCATTAAATCAATTTGAAATTGCTTCTTTTTCGGCATGGTGATGCTCAAGGGAGTCGCACATTATTTGGCAGCTGAGCACATGAGGAGGCACTATTTGGACACGGGTTTTCCCGCAAGCCGTACACGCTTTAATGACATTCAGGACAATAGGACCGGTCTTAGTCAGTACATAGCAGGCACAACATCTTAATACAGAGGTTGTTGTCTTCAAATACATCAGCTAACTCTCACTAGTCAACCTGAATAAATAATTGAACTTAATTTATTGGTGGGGTTTAATGCCAGTTGGTGCAACAAGCATCACTTAGTTTTAAGGCCATAATCTTGAACTGGATGCAACAATTTAATGTTGACTGTCTTAGTCTGTTCATTTATTCTGTGTTGTCGGCAACTAGTCAGTCGTCTCAAGCTGCACATGCAAGGTAATAACAGTCTGAAGATAAGAGTTTTGTGCTGTATAAAATGTTGTACAACCATCCCTATACTTGTTATCAGAGACCCCTAGAAAATGAGTCCTAGCTTGTGGATTTATCATGCATGTTTCTCCCGTGAGATGTTATGATACATTGTACAAGTAGTGAAGATTTCGTGAACACAGGGTGTAGACGGTGCCCACGTTTCGGCCAACACACTTGTCTTCTTCAAGCCTTCATGAATACAAGTCTGTTTGTCAAAACATCTGCTCCAGTGACATGCTGGGTCCACGAATTCCCCATTTCATTTTTCATGAACTTCGGCCTGATGATATTATTCTCCTTCCTTTTGTAGATGCAGCGGTTCACCACTTGTGCAGCCAACTGGAACGCCTGGACAGTAGCCAGTACAATAGTGACTTCTTGAGCCAGCTTCTGAAGTCATTGGCGTCTGAGGCTGGGCTCAAGTACAGCAACTTCATGCACTATTTGCGACTGTTGCTAAGCGGGCTCAAGGTGAGCTACGTCACTAAATTGTTGCAGAAGCGCCATCAGCAAGACTGGAAGCCAGGTGGAGCACGATAACAACGAGGCTAGCTCATGCGTGTCATACTCCTCAAGGAGACAAGAAAGGCTCTTCCAAAGCAAAACATTTTGAAGCTACTAACTACAGCTTTGTAACTACAAATGCGTTGTTTCTAACTACAGATGCCTGACCAGTGTATATAGCAGGCATGAGGTACTCATGTGCACCCACATGATCCATTAATAGTAACAGTTTTGGGCATTTCGGGAGGGCTGTTATAGGACGTTTTTGGCACTATTCAGGTGTTCATATTTGTGTGTGCCATATAATTCATACCATTGCTTATAAACTACAAGGGCTGAATTCTTTTTTTTTTCCTGACACAGTTGAAATCTTTTGCATTGAACATTCTGTGAATGCAATCTGTGCTTGACCTAATTCGAGTGCACACACCAAAAAACTTACACATGGCATAATCGCTTGTGCAGCAATACAATCACTCGGTGACATAAATCTTCCAATAGCTGTCATTGCATACAGCAGTATTTTCAGCTACATCTGTGAATGGTGAAATCTGTGAATTGTTTTCAACTAAATCTGGGATGCTTAAACTTTCTGTTTCAACTTTCTACAAACTATACAATTGGCTGCAAATTTTTGAAGGTGAGTTCTTCATTTTAAGCTTAAGTTTATTGTAAGCTGTGCTCTGGGAATGAAAGACGACAGTCACAGGCTTACATAAGGATTGATGGATATCTATAGGGAAGGGAGGATGACAGAAACTTTAACAGATATTTCCTGCGGTATACTTTTGCGTCCAGTGTACGGCACTATGCATAAACTGTGGCTGAAGCGAGCTGCCTGAAACGCTTGCATTTCTGTCTTGCAGCAAGGCCCAGGTGTAGCTGAAATGATGCTCCTTCTCGGAAAGGAACGAACGCTTCACCGCCTGCAGCGAGTTGCAGGCAGCGAGCTCCACTCGGGCAACAACGCCAGTTTGGGGGCTGTAAAAAACGCTTAGCCTGGAGTATCTCTTATGTACCAAGTGAGGTGTTTGACAACGCAACATGCTTTTGGCATGTTGCCAGCTTGAAGAACGTCACCCCTGGAGCCAGTTGAACTGTAGAACTTTTCATTCGTCGCATCAAAGGAAATGTCCCGAGACAGTCGTAAGCAGACTGGCCCATGATATTTTTATTGGCATTGAAGTTGAGCGAAACTCTAGATGTACTAGAGGTACCTTAAAAAATATGAACAAAACGTGGCTAGCATACTATCCAGATTCTCTTGTGTGATATTCTGACACTATTTACAGTTTCAACCACTGTGTTTTACGACTGCGTGATGTCCTGTCAGCTGTAGTCTTGTAGGGAAACTCCTTTTTTTGTTCCTGCCATGTTAGTTTTTAAAACATAATGTGTGAAAAGGGCCTGAGAGAGTTTGGAACATGAGTGGCTCAGCATTCTAAACAACTATTGTGCATAAACTGGTTAAGGGTTAAGGATCCTGGAAAAGGCTTTCTTGAAATTTTTCAGCATTCAGGTCACAGCATTGTCAAATTATTTGCGCTTTAAATTGAGCGGCACTCCTTGTATCAAGGCAGCTGCTGGCGATCAGATGTTATCCTCCTTTTCAGCAGTGCTTTTTCTGTCTAACTCGTTAGATGCACAACCGTCGCGCCGGCAATGACTGTGCACTTGACAAATTGAGCTCTATGGTGTTTGAAATCAGCAAATGTTTGAAAAATTTTCGTTGAGCCACTGTGATCTGTTGTGATTTGTAGACTTGGACAGATTGGCTAATAATCATTGGGACTTGCTCTACTGGCTCGATGCACGTCTACGTCATCAAAGGGCTTTCATGGTCTGCTTAAAGGAAAGTGTGCAAACAAGTCGTCATTGCTTTACCTGGTGTATAAACAATGACCAATTGGCTAACTATTCATACAGGAACAAGTGGTCCTCCCCTCTGTGCACATCTCATGCCTCTACTATATCGCCTATGCTGGTCATCTTACATGTCACGTGCAGGTTCTAGATGTCAGCCAAGAATACTGTGCGTCTATTTTTGATGGTTGTGGTTGTTCAAACCACTACCCTGGCTCTGGTTGTAGGCTGTTGCAACACTGCAAACACAGTTTTGGTTTTATATCGAATTGATTATGCACAGGCAAAAGCTATGGGTGTGTGAATATTTGAAAAATTTAATATTTTAGATGCGGAGCATCTTATACTCGCGCCTTGTAGTGCGCCGTCCGCGCCGCTTCTCGAACATTCGACAGCTGACGCGCGCGCATGCGCCGTCGCCCACTCTTCCACCATCTGTGCATCCCTTCCTCCACTACACACCGCGCGCGCTTCACTCCTCCACCATCTGTGCACCCTTCCTCCTCTACACACCGCGTTCGACATCTACAATTCTCCTGATTCTCCAGTGGACGCGCATGTGGCGTCGCGCTTCGAGAACATTCAACAGCTGACAGTGCATGCGCCGTCGTGCTGTATATATACTCAAGGTCGGCGCTCGCTCGCTCAGTTGCCGCTCGTCGGTTGGTTTGTACGGCGCGTCGACGTCCAAGGTCGCGGTGAAATGAATTCCAACGAATCCACAAACACAATGATCGACGTCCCTTCGACCAGCGCCGCCCTTTCGCATACGTGTGTACGTGTTCACTCATTTAACACCCCCTCCTACAACCACGTTAACCAATTTAGCCATCGACCCAAGTAAGTCGCAATTTAACACCCCATTTCACAACCACGTTAACCAATTTAGCCATCGACCCAAGTAAGTCGCACTTTAACACCCCGTTAACCAATTATATGGTCCGCATCCTCCTCAGTGTTCCCCCGAGGGAAGCTGCGGGCAATTTTTTTTCATTAGATTTTGCTATTCGTTTCGATTCACACCGCTATTTTACTATACAAATCAAATTTTGAATGTGTCTCATCCCATCGCATTCTCGTATTATGGCAAAGCTGCTTTTCAAGCTTTGCTACGGTCGCAAATATATTGATTCAAGAAAATGCTGGTTCCAACATGCAGATAACAGATGTGGCATAGAGCAGAAGGGGAAGGGGGGTGCCTAATTTAAAGCTGTCCTGAACCTCAAATTTAAGCAGGAAGTCCAAAAATTGGACGCTGTATGTTTTTAGCGTCGAGAGCTTCAGATGTTATTATATATTGACGTCTATGACGCATATTTGGAACTCCAGACTCGAAGGAAGCACACCCTTGTTCTCCACATTAGTTGGGCTTTCACAGAATTTGAAAGAAGTGGAGAGGCTGAGGAAGTAGCATCTTTGCTTTTCACGTGTAAAGTGTTGTCAGGAACACTTTGGTAGCACCAAACCATGTATGTAAATACAATTCAGCCTCTTCATTGCCTCATTCTTTAAAGCACAACTATGAAACACCACCCTGCAGCGCTTTATCACTCTAGCCAAAAGAAGCTCACATGTTGCTGTCCCTTAAGAATATGCTTAGGTAGCATCTCCAAATTTTTTTTCTGCAATTTCGCTTCAAATTATTGGGAAAACATTCTAGAAATAATCAAGAAATATTAGAAAAATATTCGGTTCGCTTCACACCCAGAATTTTTATGCTCACACAGCTCTAGCAAAAGCACACGCGATAAATGGGTAAATACTGTGCATCGGTCGGCAAACTGGCTCGTGGGTGAACTCACCAGACTTGGATCAAGCCTAGAGTCTGAGTGAGCTCAAGTGAGCATATTTCTTTATAGTGTGTATATAATGTACAGAGCACCAGTTTCATGCCTAAGTATTTCCTTTACCATGGGCGATCCTGTATATACCGTAGCTATGAACTCCACCTCAAACTTAGCCATACATTTGTCAGCATCATTCCACATGATTCGCCCCTGGTTTTCATAGTTCATCCATCCATTCATTCTTTACTTGGTGATTGTAGAAGATGAAAATAAAGTAAAACATTGTACACATTATGTGACAACTACTCAGTGTTTTGTCTTTTTGCAGGCAGCATTTGCTTCTGTAAACATGAAAAACAATGACTATGGATGAGCAAATGGTAATTTTGAGGTTCGAAGCAAATAGTGATTTGGCCAAATAATTTTGGATATGCGTATCACTAAGTAAAGATGGCGATTTTTGTCATGATGCAACTTTCTTGCATTATACATTTAAGAATTGGAAGTAGGTGTGCACGAATGTCACTTTTTTGGTTCAAAATGAAGTGCAAACAACTTTGAATAGTAGCAAAATTTAAATAACTGCAGGGTGTGAGTTGCAAGTGGCAAAATGCGTTGGCCTTTAAAGTTTGTTATACTTAGTGCATGTAAGCCCATATATAAAAAAAGCTTTTAAAACTTAAAAAAAAATAATCGATTATGAGAAATGTGAAGTGTACATTTTACTTTGAAGTGTGGCTTTGTGGCAGCGTGCATTTTCCTTTGACAAATGGTTTCACGGCATACTTTTTCCATGCTGCATCTTTACAGGAGGGTTACATGCTGTCAAATGTATAACTATTCGTTAATTTCGACTACTTCGAAATATCGTATAATTCGTGTGGAACTGAATTCGAGTTCAGTAATACTATTCGTACAAATATTCAAAGTGCTCGAATACTCGCACATGCCTCACAATAATACACTGCAATGTTTTTACACATATCATATATCACAAAATACACAAACATAATGTTTTAAGGTCTGAGATGTGATTGTGGCAGTAGGAAATACTTTATCGTTTTAGTTGTTACGTGTAGACTTCTTTTCTTCATCTCTTTCTTGTTGTATGCCTTGCTTTTATTATGCTAAAAAATATGTGGTAAAGATGCCAAATGACTGCTAAGTGTGTTACATGTTCTGCAATAAAAATGCAATTGGCATTGTAGTCAGTTCATGTGTGGTGTTAATAGCGATTTCTTTTTTATCTATTGTAGCACATATAAGTTTTTATAGCAGCATCATAAACTGCGTCACTGTTCAGTAAGTAAATCTGTTCATACACTGCCTCCATAAACGTTTCATATTTTCTGACATACTTACCTTGACGGTTTGGGTAGTTCTCTGTGAATGATTGTGTGTTAAACTGTTGGGTACACAGCCAGAGGAAAGAAGTCTGACAGTTCACACGACATCTTGGTACCTACCAAGGCCTTTTTTTTTTTTTTGTCACAAAGAATATGCTTCACAAAGTCTTTGCATCAAATTCGTGTGTGATTCACACGTCTGAAATGGAGCACTCAGGCCAGCACTTGCTTGGACACAGACGTGAGGTGGAGCTTTACAAGATCATGGTCCTAGCGGGAGTTGCCTCCTAGACCACACCTTCCATGGATTCCTCATCTTCCTGCTGTGTAAGGCAATAAGAAGACACAGAATTCACGACGAGTTGTCAATAATTGCCCGCATAAGCATATTTGTTTTGTGAAAAGTTTCAAAAGTAGTTGCATGTTGCATGCTGCATTTGTGCACTGCAAGCAACAGCATATTCATTGCAAAATACAGCTCTTTTTTTTCGCGAGTACATGACTTTCCACATTTTACAACCACATAAAATCTTGACTGTAAGTACAGTGGCTTAGCACTTTTATTCTACACTTAACGACAAATGTTCGCAAGCAAGTGGCTAATGCTTTATTGTTGTTGTCAACTTGAAAAAGGTACCTGTCATGAAAATTTGCATACAAAAGACGATCATGGATAGATGGGTATAAATAATTGGCTACGCTGTTGGCAATGTTAAAATGATGTATCTACACTTGTGCAAGTACGATTTTGCAAACAGGTATACAAGTGTGTTTTACTGTAAGCTTGCATAGATACTTAGGTACGAAATAGAGATGACTGCCTTGTCCATTATAACAGCATTGTCGCGTGACTTGTCACGCGTGATTTGTCACAAGCACAAAGGCTTCTGAAATTTCATGAAGTCTCAGAAGCACGCTTTGGGAAGATTGATAATCTCGTGCTTTATATATTGTGGACTTAAAATACCGGCTGAACGAGTGTATGCATCAAAAAAGATTTCAGCTTGCAAGGATGCAAGAGATGATGGGATAGTGAAGTTAGCAATGCTACAGAGAAGTACAGAACATTGCAACTGTGATGTATTGCTGCAGTGTGTGCCTGCAGAGTTTGCACAAAACTTGCAGATGCATTACTGTAGGCTATATGTTCTTTTCCAGGCTGGAAAAACACGTAGTCACATCGGTAGTTTCCTGCTAAGATATTTTTTTTTAAATTTATTCTCAAATTTTCTCTTGCATAACTAAGATGCCTTATATTTGCTTTTCCTTATTTGTGTAAGCCAGGGCTTGGCAACCTTTGGCCCACGAGGCTTTTTTCTCTGGTCCCCTGTTTTTGCATTTGCAATGCACTGTATCGGGCTATGGGAAAATAAAGTTTGGATTGGATTGGGACATGTTATGCGGCCCATAACACGGTGTCAACCCTTATCCCTCTTTCCTGCGTCACTTTCTATCTGAAGGCCAGCATGGCAGTTTTGAACTAAAATGGGATTCAACTCTGCAACATGTGTACTGAAACAAACATGACTTCCAATCCAGTTTTTCTAATTTTTGTCAATTTGCCAAATTTTTAAGCTTCGCCTGTAAATCACACCCACACAGCTGCTAACAAAGACTCTTTATTGCAAATATTGAAGCGTTTGGCATTGTCATTTGCATGGGTTTTATAGTCATGGATTCCTTCATACTTCCTTAGCACCATACTTAACTGTGTGGGTTATTAGCGCAAAAAATATGATAGTGTCCTGGTACATTGCACACATACTTATAAAAAGCTGTGTGCTTCACTATGTCGGTTCAATTCACAATTAGTTACCACAGTGCACACTTTAATGTTATCACTAAAGCATCAGCCTTGACAAGCAAGTGAGATCTTATTAGCACATTATAGCTCGAAATGGGTTACAGAGGCGATGTCCTGAAAATAAGCTGTACTTATGAGCCCTCTTCACCTGCTGCATCAGAGCTGTTCTGCTAGGCTGCACCATGCCTATCGTGTCTGTGTGCTGGGAATTCACTTTCGTGGCTTACTTCTGTTTTTTTTAAGTGACCCCTTTTAAAAGTGACTTTCCTAGCTGTCGCAAATTGTTTCTGCAGAATCCTGCAAGGTGATAGGTAAGTTAAAGGGCCAGTCAACAGGCTCCGAAATTAGCAGGAAAAACTCGCGCATTTTTTCTGTGCCTGGCCAACCTCCTTTCACACGCAGTGACATCAACTCGGCGATTAGCGACATGATGCAGCACGGAGCTCATTGATTGGTCTGGACCAGGTGTCCACAAAGAGTAACGAAGTTACATCGCCGATCGCCGAGTTGATGTCACAGCACGTGAAAGGAAATTGGTGAGGTGTACCAAAAATGCGCGAGCTTGTTTGAGGGTGTAAAAAAGTCAAAGCCTGTTGGCTGGCCCTTTAAGAAATGGAAATTAGCAATCAACCTTTTGTCATTTGTCCTGGTCCAGGGATCACACCCAGGACCAATGCCCTTCCAGAATGATTGCTATACTAATTGAGCTAACCAGGAAGATGGAAATATGATGCAAGAGGGCATATCAATCGACAGCTCGAAGCACATAGATGTAGAATACTGCAATTCGGCTGTGTGCAAAACTGTGAGGTGGTGATAGGTTCAATAAACGCAAATGTCTGAGTTGTCAGTTAATTTGCCCTCATGCTGCCAATTGTGAACTTTCTCATTTGCTCAATCGGCAGAGCAATTACCCTGGAAAGGCATTGGTGCCCGGCTCAATTCCTGGACCAGAACTAATTTTTCAGAAACTAAGAAGCTTTATGAGACTAAGCAGACTAAGAAACTAAGAAGCTTTATGAGAAATCCATATAGATTTTCTCATGGCTTCGTACGGCAGACAGATGGTTGTTAATCTCTTTTCCCAACCTGGTTGTTACGTTACCATGTAATGAAATGCTGACCAATCCTCATCCCATGTGTAGTCTACGATGGGTATTTTATTTATTTTGTCGAGGTATTCGTGTTCAACTTTTCACAAAATGGTTGCCACCTTTCTACAGAAAAGCATGAGTAAACACAAAATTAGGCACTGTACCCTGGAATTCTTGGTCCTGAGCTTGCGGTCGTCGATGAAATTGTTGTTCTGCTTGTTGCTGTCTGTGGGTGAGGCCGATGGCAGGCTGGGGACGAGGCCTGCATAAGTACCATATTAAGATTCTATAGAATGTGTGCCAAAACCCATTCACAGAAAAAAAATAGCATGCTTGGTGCACAAGAAAAATAAAAGAGAGAGAAAATTTCAGCCTCATAGTAAGCTCATTCACTAAAAGCAATATACATAGTAGCAAGGTTTAACATTGAATTGAAGGCCTCTTGGAATGCTGAATTGATGAGGTGTGCCTTGACGAGATGTGGCTTTCATAACTACAAATACCTGCTGCAACAATGTTTGCAGAATGATAATTATTGATATCTGTGTTGACTGCGACTACGCCGACGATCACTTTTCCCACTTGATCAGGCATAAAGAGCTTTGATAACGCGCCATCACTGTCCATGCTCACCATATGTGTGCATATAATATACATATACAAACTAATAAATTACGGAGGCTATGTGTTCGGCAGTGTGAAGAACCAGAGCGATCGGTTACCACTGTTCATAAAGTAGTAGAAGGAGAGATGCACTTAGCTGTTCACTATAATTTTGGTGCTAAATATTTTTGAAAATCAAAACCACTTTTTTTATTTTTGTGGTGTCACTCCGCGAGCATTCTAACGAAGCCTGCCTCCTGGTAGCAAGTGTTTTTCAGAAGCCGGTCATACCTGGTGCTTTGACGCACTGTGTGAGCTGCTGGTAGACCTGTCGGATACGCTGCAGGTTGACGTGCGAGGCGACCTGGTGGTTGACCATGGGCAGCGGATAGTCACGACCCACGACGCATCGTGCGGCCACCTGCACCGACTCCGGCGCAGTCCACGGTTCATGGATGTAGTTGTTGGGAAAGTGCTTCAGCACTGGCAGGTACTTCCTGGGTATAACAACATTTGTCAGGCCAAATTGCCCCATGTAACTGTAACTCAACTTGTGTTTCTTCAGAGTTAACGTGGTTGACATTTATTTATACATTCATGGCCTGCACGAATTGCACAATTAAGACACTCAGCTCTTGGGCGATAGGTTCCTATGTGTGATAAACACGGCACTAAGGGCACAATACAGCGATTTACCTCTTTCACTATGCCACGGCATGTGTCCCTTCCCCTAGCAAAACGCAATTTGTTCGCGGGGCTTCTTTTGTTGACAATGCAGCAGAGGACAACATAAAAAATAAAAAAAGTGGATTGGAGCACAAGATATGCTGCACTCGAGGGCATGGGCTCGATTCTCAGCCATGTTGACAACATTTCGATAAGGGCAAAATGCAAAGAACGCCCATGTGCTTAGATTTAATTAGGTACTAATGAACCTCAAGAGGTCGAAATTGATTGAATGCCCCAATAAGGCATGCCTCTAGTCATGTTCAGGTCTTGGCACATGGATCCCCAGAAATAAATATTATTGTTGGGGCAAAAGATATATGCATCAGGTTGTTTTGAGAATACTGGCCTACTTTGTTCGTGAAATGCATTAAGAAGAGCATAATATAACTGAAATGTTGATTTCTGAACACGGCCAGTGGCATAAATCCTAAAATTATCACAAGGGAGGACAGATTTTGCCATGATAGCCATTTTGTGTATATCAAAATGTTTCTTTGATTTTTACTGATATAAAATTGAAATCCTGCCTTTAAATCATATTCAAGAATGAACATTTACTTCAAAATCGTGTAATTGTATTGTTCTGTTGGGCCTCCTCTGAAACCAATCGTGCAACAGTTGCGATTTCAGTAATCTACTCTGCTGAGGGGTACGTATTGAATACCGGTTACACGCTAAAAAGAAAAAAAAAATACTTCAACCATCTCCCAAAAGGGAACTCTGATGGGATGCAAAGCAGCAGCGTTGTGCAAAGGTGGCATCACGTGTTGAACGGCGCTAATGCGGGTGTTGCGGTGAGCGCTGAAGATTCGTTTGAAGCGATGGCGGGCGTATGTCTTGTAGGTGACACGTACAGACATGTTTAAACGTGTACGTTAGACACACGTCAGGTATATTGCGTGTGAACCGACGAGTCGGTGGTGTAGCGAACGGTGGTCGCTGCAGGTGTTACGGGTGAACGGACGAGGTGGCAGCTGCGGGCGCCACAGCGAGCGTGTCGCAACGAGGGAGAGAGTGAGCTCAGCGCACACTGAGAGGGGAGTGTGACTTCCACGCGCAGCAGCGGTGTGACCTACTTGGCACTGTGCCAACACCTGCGGCACGTTGTACAGAGGGACAACGTTACATAGACTAGTCAAATGCTGCTTTGCATCTAAAACGGGCACTAAATATTTTGAACGTACAATACTTGACTGTCAAGTCATTCACATATATTATGTCTGTAAGATAAATCTCGAGGGAGTCTGAGCACAGGTGCGTGTGGGATCAAGACTCCCCTTTTCCCCTCCACCATGATTTCTCACAAAAAAAGAAGTTAACTTCTTTGGCGCAAACAATACGGAAAAAGGAAAAAAGAAGGCGAAACACGAAGGAAAGAAACAGATTGACGCCAAACTAACAACTGCTTTATTCTTCACACAGCAACGCATATATATGCCGAAACCACATACATTGCATGCGCACGCACAGCTTCGTATCGTATACGTAAAAATGAAAATTCCTTAAACCTTAATACGTCACACCACACACCTGAAAGTACACGCGTGTTGTCAAATTACACATGTAGAACACGATATCTTAACCAAGATGTGTACGCAAAAATTCATATTCGATGGCATGCAAAGAAACGGAAGTATCACTGATACAGTCAGCTCCGCTTTTCTTAATATGATAAGCCTCCAAAGCAAGTCTTGCATCTTCATTCCTGCTCCTGCCCAGAATCATCGTATCATGAAACCGTGGCGAACATCCAATGCAGGACTGCAAGTGAGCAACAAGATGTGCCCCTTTGTCTACCTTGTTAACTATTTTTTGCGCATGTTCCCTAAGACGCTCGTTTATGCAACGTCCCGTTTGCCCGATGTAGATCCTGCCACATACCAGAGGAATGCCATATACCACACAGGTGATGCAAGAAATAAAGCAGACACCGTGTTTTATTTTGCACCCAGTTATTTCTTGCATCACCTGTGTGGTATATGGCATTCCTCTGGTATGTGGCAGGATCTACATCGGGCAAACGGGACGTTGCATAAACGAGCGTCTTAGGGAACATGCGCAAAAAATAGTTAACAAGGTAGACAAAGGGGCACATCTTGTTGCTCACTTGCAGTCCTGCATTGGATGTTCGCCACGGTTTCATGATACGATGATTCTGGGCAGGAGCAGGAATGAAGATGCAAGACTTGCTTTGGAGGCTTATCATATTAAGAAAAGCGGAGCTGACTGTATCAGTGATACTTCCGTTTCTTTGCATGCCATCGAATATGAATTTTTGCGTACACATCTTGGTTAAGATATCGTGTTCTACATGTGTAATTTGACAACACGCGTGTACTTTCAGGTGTGTGGTGTGACGTATTAAGGTTTAAGGAATTTTCATTTTTACGTATACGATACGAAGCTGTGCGTGCGCATGCAATGTATGTGGTTTCGGCATATATATGCGTTGCTGTGTGAAGAATAAAGCAGTTGTTAGTTTGGCGTCAATCTGTTTCTTTCCTTCGTGTTTCGCCTTCTTTTTTCCTTTTTCCGTATTGTTTGCGCCAAAGAAGTTAACTTCTTTTTTTGTGCTATGTACCAACTAGACCCAACGCAAGTTTTACCATGATTTCTGCCACTGAACATGAGTGCCTATGTGTAAACATTGCGTTCCACTGAGGTAGTAACTTCATGTCAAAAATGATGATTTTGGTATGAGCACAGGCACATGAACACCTGCTGTCACAAACGAGCGTTCAAGAAAGGGCACGCGTCTGATTTCTAACAGCTGCGACAATACCGAACGCCGATAGCAGACTTTACAGAAGCCGGCGCATCGAAGGAATAAGCAGCAGAAGACATCGTGCGCGCTCCTCCTCTCCCCCTTTAACGGCCCCAGCCCACCGACAACTTCCTTGGATCAAACACCGACCGAATTCTATAATCATCGGGAAGGAAGGGGGAGACGCACTGCAGCGTTACGTCACGGGGTGCGGAAACTACATGAGCAAGATCTCGCCCTTTCCTCAGCTTCGGCTGTGCTACGCGCCGATGAAAAGCCTGGAAGCTTCGAGAGCCCAGTGGCAAGCGGATATAAGCAAGCAGCCGAGGGAGGCGACGAGGAGATTAGTGAGTGTGTGATTCAGCCAGTGGGCGAAGGCCTGTCCTACAGTAGCAGCGCATGATGCCGGCGAAGTTTTGTTGTCGAAGTGCGGTCAGTTGATCTGGAAGAATCGAATGACGATGACATTAGAGTGCGCAAGTTTTGAGCGTTTCCTAGAAAAGGAACGTCTGACGCAGCGGGACGACAACTGCGCTGGATATAGTGTGAGTTTTTCTGGAAGAGAAGCATTCAAGACTTTGGACTGAGGTCTTTTCATGCATAAGTTGCATGGTAGTGCGAGTTGTTTGTGCCCGTTGTTTTGAATGTACCTGAGTAGATTGTGAGTTGTATTGTATTTGATAACTACCGAGCGTGCATACTTGTTCATTGTTTGAACTGCATTATTTGAGGCTATAGTTCATTTTGTTGTATACTCCCAGCTCTGACTCAGCCTTTGGACCACAACAGGGGTTCGCTGGTGCACCAAAGGGACTAGCACTAAATCGTCCGTGCTTTCGTGGCGCATTTCGGGGCATCATCTGACCAATTTTGCCGGATGAACCGGAATGCCAAAGAGGGATAATGCCATACTGTTACAAGACATTCCTAATTAGTGAGGAGGCATTGCAAAATCAAATCTATATTACTTTGCTTTGTATGTCTGTGGAGTGCTCTTTCAATTATAACACAACAAGCACACATTGATCAACAAATGTCCAAGAACTACTGAGATCATTGTTGGAAACAGTGACGCTAATTTTGGTGTCTGCTGGGGTATGGCAGTTGCACAGAGGCAACTCAGTTTCATGGGTCCATTTGGCCAAATTTCGTCACTTTGCGAATGTGACTTGAGGCCGCTTTTTGAAAATTTTAAAGTGGGTGTGGGCTCTTCGAAGGAATGAATTCAATTCTCGCATTTTACTTGACCACCTGTTTCATATACAGAGTTAGCTTAATTCCTATAGTTATTCATGACGGTCAGTACAAAAAAGGTCACAGAAACCAAGAAACTACACGACACAAGCACTATATAACAACTGAGAGTCTAATGGGGGGAAAACGTGGCATATATAAACAGAAAGGAATCCACTAACAAGACCTTATCAACCCCAACAAATTATCTAATCACGTTTGCTGTAGATATGGAACCACCTCAGCATCAGTGAGAGCAATTGAAGACTCGTTAATACACCTATCTTTTGCATTTATTAATTTGAACGCTTCTATGATTTCACACGCGTCCTGGTCCTTGTGCCTCACCATCACTATAGCGGCTTTGTTTAGCTCGGGTGCGCAGCCGATAAGGATTGTGGCATTGAAGCACAATGCAAACTTGATGCCTGCCTCTGCGTCTGCACACCATCGGAGTGTTTGGCCGGGGCAATGGCGAGGCTTCAACTCACTTTACCAATATTCTCCGCAGTCCGACACCCATGTAGGCGTGCGCAAGACGGAAAAGGGATGGGGGAGGCACCCCCTAGTTGTGTAAGGGGGCACCAAGTCGGCTTAATATCTTTTCTTAGTCGGACCTATCTCGTCATTTGTAATGTGCAGGGTTGATTGATTGATATGTGAAGTTTAACATCCCAAAAACCACCATATTATTATGAAAGGCATCATATAGTGACGCCTTGAAGGAAGCCGTGATTCGATCCCACGACATGCGGGTCATATAATGTGCATGGTTACGGCTATGAAGGATTTTAACTATGATGGTGGCCGACGACCCTTAATGTTTAATTTACTTCCCACCTTTAAAGGCAGCCGTTTTAAAAAGAGTGTCATAGATTTATTTTCATGTTTGTGCTTATTGCTTGGCTTGTTTTCTTTTGGACCCGACCGATAGGGGGGGGGGGGGCTGCAGCGCAGTTTGCCCTCCCCCACCCCCCTTAATGGCAAACCCTGACTTGCACATTCATGGACTCAGCACAGTCACAGCTCCGCTGGCTTCTACCTTCACATTATTGGAAGGGTTCTGTATTAGGTTGCATATACTAATAATTATGTCGCTGGAATACTTTGGGATAAAAAGCCTGCTAAAATACAGTAGTTAAGGTTCTTGTTTATGAGAATATGAGCAAATCAGAAACAGTATTCTTGTTCCTTGTTGGCAGCTCGAGGGATCGCGTAGCCGAACGGGCATGATGAAGCAAAGGTATGCATGCATTGTTTTCCTGCATGCTTCCCTACCGAATGTAGTCTCCCGAAGGGTCTGCCTTGCGTCCGAATCGTACGGGGCAGTAGACGTGGAAGAACTGCTGGAAGAAGGACGAGCAGGAGAGCCACATCCAAGAGCCTGCGTTCACACTCCAGTCGGCGTCCAGAAGTAGCTCATCAAAGACCTTCATGCCTTCCTCCCAGGAAAGCCAGAGGTCGCCTCGAGTCAGGAAACAGGCGACCGCGTGCCTCGCCACGTGATGAATCCAGCCTTCCTCGCGTAGCTGTCGCATGATGGCGTCGATCCACGGGTAGCCTGTCTGACCCTGCACAGAAAAAGAAATTGTGCGCACTTTTATATAGCGACCTGAACGTATACCTCTTTCTCACAGTGACAGCTTTCAGTGATAAAAAACGCCCCACGATGGAATCTCGAAACTCAGTAGCGTGTGCGCTGTCATGATTTGGATCACCATTTCGTTCACACGCGTCATTGGAGTGTGCTCGGGAAGAGTTCGTGGAGGGGGGTGGGGGAAGTTGACTACGGGAGGGGCACAATGTCTGCCCTATACTTTTGCTCAGTCGTACTTGTCGCGTAATGGCCACGCCGGTTATCGACGGCCTTTGATGTTGCATTCCAAGAACTGTGTGCTTCCCATCTTAACTCCCGGAGAACCAGGAACCAAAGGCAAGCCATTGCGAAAAGCACTCATCATCGCTTCGTTTTCATTTTTTTTTATCTCGAGATGTTCTTGAGGACTAAAAACAAAAAAAACTTGGGGGGGGGGGGGGGCTTGGGGAGCTGTGCGAACGCTAGTGCTAATGCAGGTTTCTCGCCCCGGAAATGCCGCAGCGTGACTTACATTGGCCCACTTGGCGAGTGCTTCTGCGTTGACGTCCCAGGGTATCTGCACGCACATGGGGTTGTTGTGCATACGGTCGAAGTTTGGGTTGCGCGTGGCTGCGCAGTAGAAGAACTCGCGCCACAGAAGCTGGCCCTGAAGTGACAGCGGTGGGTTCGAGTTCCTGATCTGCATGCAAACATGCATAACGCTTTTGCTAAAGGGCCGTTCAGTGGCTTCGGACGCCAGAGAGGCATCGTGGTATCGCTAGAGACTTACCTTTCGGTAAAGGTCCGCCAGCTGGTGGTAGAAGAGGCGAGCCGACAGGCAGCCGAACCGCAGGTACGGACTCAAGCCTGTCTGACTGGCCAGCAATGCTTTGGGGGTCATCCTGGGGCTACCGAAGCTCGCCACCCACGCCTGCTGCATCGCGGGTCATTAATGAATCACGTTTCCCAGCAGGATGGGCATGCATAGAGAACAGCGGTAACACGTGACCTGCGTACCTTACGTTCCATGTGTCGTTCCAGGCGCGTCAATGCCTCCGTTTCGCCCCCTGGCCAAACGGCTGCCTTCAAGTTGTCGGTGTCGAAACCTGTGGAAAGACTGCGCGTTTATAAGAAGCCAGCCGCCGATTTCGGGGACAATGTATTGCTTGCCTAGCTCTGCGAGCGTGGGCACGGCGAAACGTTCGTCGTGGTCCTCGTCGATGGGTGTCCGCGGCAGCGACTCGGGCGCCGGCAAGGGCTGCGCCGGCGGCTCCATGTCTACCACGACGCTCTGGAATTGGCGGTACGTGAGCGGCGTCTTTCCGCCGTGGCGCTCCAGAATGCGATCCAGCGGGTAGAGCGTGTGCGACGGTTCGCACACCACGCTCACGCCCATTTCGTGCGCCAGCGCCGTGATCATCTGGTCGCGGATCGCACCGTACGGCTCCGGGTCTTGCTCGAACGTAAGGTGCGTCACGCGCCATTCCTGCACACGTGCGCGTCTGTTATCCCCGCCTTTCGCGCAAATGGACTTTGGAAGAGGACTGGGTGGTCGGGGAGGCTTTGAAGGATGCCGAGCGGTTATTTTGTAGGTATGACGTGGCTAATTAAGCCTGCAGGGTTCGACATCATCAAAGATGGCAAAATGAATTGCTGTGTCGGGTGGTCTATTACTTCCAGAAATTTAAGTACGAGTCCGACACGTTCATTTCGCGCGCTTTTGGCAACTGATTCTCAATAACGTCAAATAATAAAATTTCTGTTCATAATCCTAGAGGACATTAGCCTAATAGATAAACTGTAACGTAACTTGCATCATAACCATCATTTGGAGACACGCATTATATCAAGATCATCATGTTTTCTTTTTTTTTCTTCTCTTTTCCTGCCCTCCTCCTCCTATAGGACCTTTATGTCCTCAATCCCCTCTTATATAGAGAGTTGGCGCCAAGCTTACATACGTCGGCAGAATTCATGTTTTTCATTATAGAGCTTTCTCTCTTTCTCTAAAGGATGAATGAATGAATGGAGCGAGATACGGGGTCCAGGTTCAGGTCACACGGGGGTGCTTCTAGGCAACCTGAAACGCGTTGAATCATCTCGGGCGCGGTTTTGTGCAATGGAAGATTAGGTTTTCGTGCTTGCGTAAGACTGCTGTATACATTAGCTGACTGGGTAACGTTACGCAATAGCAAATCTATTTTTTAAAAAGGGCGCAATGCAATTTGAAACTTGTGTTTTCATTTCTTCTGCTCCATTCAAGACTCTCGGCGCTGACGTGTTGACTGAAGTGCGGCCTGCGCATGGGGTGGCTTTTCTGTTTACGTGTGCGCAAGATGTGACGTTGCCTGTGCAAGTAACTGGCGAAATTTTATTAAAAATTATAGGACTGTTGTGCAAGCGCTAATGCATACCATTGGTAGACAGCGCTGATGTATATCTCTGAATATCTGGTTCCGGTGACATTAGCTATCAACAATTAAAGTCGTCATCACCAGCCTATATTATGTCCACTGCGGGACGAAGGCCTCTATTGTCTACACCCCACTCTGTCTTGTGCGAGCTGATTCCTTTTTTATGTGTTCAGATTTCTTAATTCCGTCGCTCTTTTGCCGCCCTCGCTTGCGCTTTCGGTCTCTTATATAGTGTCGATTCCAATGTTCTAGTCATCTCAATTCATGACGTGCCCTGCACCAGTTATTTTTTCTCCCGATGTCTGTACCATAGATATCAGCTTCACCTGTTCTCCTTGCTGCCTCCCAATCTCTTTGAGTTGAAGGGACCCTGCAACACGTTTCTAAGTAACCATCAAATGGCGTCTCGAAAAAGTTCATTGCCTCAGGAATCGACCACTGCGAAAATTCTTAGAATCGGTCAAGCCACCACGCTGTGCATACTACAAACGCGAATCCCTTACATTCCCTCCTCCACCTCGTATTCCCGGACCTTTACACTATAGCTTCTACTTCCAGTGCTCGAGCACTCAATCGGCTACGCTTCCTCCAATGTCCTTGGAGTGTCCGGCTCAGTATACACACACTAACACACCAACAAGACCCAGGCTCGTAGCTGAGGAACTTTTTTTTTTTCGAGGGGGGGGGGGGGGTATAGAGCACTTGTTTAAGACCTTGAAAAACTGCTATTTTTATCGTTTTTCCTCGGTAAAACATCCCCTCCTTACAAATTTCGGATGGAAGAAGCCCCCCCTCCCCCCTCTACCTGCTTACGGGCCGCGCCAAGACCGTACCGTCGACGCTGACTGTGGCTCTGTGTAGCTGCGTCCGCGTTGAACGGCCCTGGGTAACAGCACGCTTGTGAAGCGGTAGGCAAGCCCATGACGTCCCCTCATGGGAGGCCGAAGCCCGGCCGCCTAAAATTGCTGGTTTCTGCCTATAATGTTAATTCCTCCTCCCCCTTTAAAGTACTACTAAAATTTATCGCAAGCTGCAATTGCTTTCTCTCTTTTCTCATCGCGGCGAATGCCCTGGAAGTTAAGCGGAGAATGATACATGACACGGGGGAAAAAAAGTTAGATCACGGGCTCATCATGACCTTGAGCACTTTTTTTTTCCTTTGAACGCGTGGCTAACTTTCATATGCAGCTCACGATACGCAAATCAGCCAATGACCATGAATTTGGGTATACTGTGCGGTCATTTGAGTATGTTACATCATTTGTCGAGAGAGGAGAAAGCGATTTTTAGTTGACTGAGAATTCATTGTAAATTCCTGGCCGCTCGCTGCGCTATAATGTTTGGCTCGTCTGTCCAAGAGACTCGACTACTGATCGGCAACGCTTTCTGCGAATACTGAAAAGGTGTTGCAGGGCCATCGGAGGCTGGTTGGTTCTCAGCTCCTATAGAGTTCCTTTGTTAGCCTCCGCGTTTCTGTCCCGCTGGCAAATTACATTGGTTGCACACTTTCCGCTTCAGTGACAGTAATAAGTTGTCGGTCACGATTTGAGAATGTCTTCGGTACGCGCCCATCCCATTGCTATTCTTCTGTTGTTCCCTAGGGCCTTTATAACGGTGTCACACGGGCACTTTTAATCGCGATCAGTGTCGATCCGGATTAACCACGATCCAGATTAGGTGCTGCTACACGGTCACCTTTAATCTCAATCAGGCGTGACCAAGATCAAGACTATCGCGATCTGCCTGAGAGATCGCGATTTTGCTGTCATCTACAACCCCTAGCCGAGCTTTTTGAGGTACAGTAAGCAAGAAAATCAAGCATACTTCAATAAAAACACTAATTTAAAACAGCTACTATAGATGTTTATAAAAAGCAAATTTTAATCTGTTTAAGTTGGAACAATATCTGGAGCATTGCATATTTTAGGGTTCGCATCGACCGCATGTACTTACGGGAGAAGCAGACGACAAGCAGTCGACCGTTGCCTTCAGCGCTTAGTTCAACTCTCGCCCCGTCGGAGCTGTTGGAGCACCTCGAAGGAAACTGATTGAGTGTCGCAAGCCTTCTGATCACGTCACAACGTACGCGCATTTCGTGGTCGAATGGAGAGGCCTTTGCAGTGATTAACCGCTAGCAGGAGCGACTGGAACAGACTTGAGGCGCCAGAAGTGACTGGCGCGTACAACGAGATAGACGCTTCACTGCGACTATACACGGCTACGAGCGGGGGCCATAAGAAATAAAAGCGATGGTTAACAATTCCACACAGCAATGCAGGTAAGTGCTAGGAAAATTTCATCGAATGATGTATTTATTAAATTACTATTGTCGTGGCATGCAAAGTTTTTTCACGTTCGAGTGGTTCTTGCACAAATAACATTGCTGATAAGGGGCTCTATAGATATACGTATACGTCTAGTTTTGTCAGTGGCACGTTTTACGGCACGCAAATGCCACTTGGGGCGTTTCATCTGACCCAAGCTCGAACCGGATTAGCTTGGGCCGGCTAGCTGCGGTCATATATGAAGCGAGGGCCGGACTGGTAAATGGTCATTTTTCGCTCCGTATGCCATGGCGAAAAAAAGATTTTGGGGAGAGGATGGAGCAAGCCCGGTGTACCAACCTCCATGGTGACGCCACTGTTAATATCCGGCCTTGATAGACGTACTCTTCTGGCGATACAAAGTTTCGGTTTCCTGTCGCGATTCCTCACTGTTGCGGGACTGCCCATGACATCTTTGTGTTTGCATATTCATTTCCAGTCTTATTCTTTGGCTATTCCTCCATTCAATGCTCAAATCAGCTCTTCGCAATTCATCGCCGTCGTTGCCGAATAGTACGTGTCATCCGCAAACTGCTTTGAACATTGATAATATGCTCCGTTAATGTTCATTGCTAAGTTCCCCACAGTCTATAGTCGTTCAATTCCAATCCTTCTAGACTAGCACTAAATGGCAATAGCGAGTTGTGTGTCCTCCGTGGGCTCAATCGGGATTTTTCTGCTTTTCTTGAGGAGGAGCAGAGTATATAGCTGTGGAGTCTCTGTACAGTCGAGCTTTTTCATAAGATTGGCAAACCGGGGAGTACTTGTCCCTTGTATGAGGAGCCTCTTATAGGCAGGATACCACGGTTTTATATTTTGATCAACTACATTTTTGATCAAGCCAAGTTGCAGTATACCTTATTAGAGCGTCCGCTCTCCTCTCAGCAAGCACGCAGAAACTCTGCCCGGGAGGGGTGTCTGAATATGCCGTACACAATGCCTCGAAATAGCCAACCACATAATTGTGGTTCTAATAACTCAGGCTAGAACACTCCTATTTCAATCAGTGTTAAATAAAATTCAGTGTGATAAAACATGATCCTCGAGCAATGTGCACAAGCATCAGTCCGGTTGTATTGCACCCGGGCATTGGGAGCATGTCGGGGCAAGTGAAGTGGTATCAGCAGGTATCAACCGTTGAGTCGACAGTGCTTCTACCACATTCATGCTTGCCAAAGCTCTACCTACGGTTGGCCAGAAATGGGTACGTTACCTTGAATATCTTGGGAAACACATCGGCTGGCTGTCCGCGGATAACAAACAGACGTGAGTTGAGTTTCCGCAGCCGGGCGTCCAAGTCTTCGAGACTCTGCAGGAGGAACCTGCAGCGCAATGAGCCAATTAACTCCCGTCATGGCCGTGTCACGTCCGGCGTTGGGAGATGCGCCGCCCAAGTCGTGATTGGTTCTTGACAGTATACACTTGAAGGGCATCGCACATAACTCACCTCCACTTGTTGACGCCTGCGTTGGAAGATCCAGCGAACCATGGGTCCAGAATGTACACGCATCGGCAGGTGCGTGCTCCCTGAAGCCCCATCCTAAGCGCCGGTTGGTCGTGTAAGCGCAGTCCCTTGCGGAACCAGTGCACCACGTGGCGCTCGCCGTTGTTGTTGCCGCCCACTGAATTCGCCTGTTGCTGATGGTGTGGAGGCGCCGGAGCCGGCGCGTGTGACATGGCGGCTATCACTACGGGCTCGTCGCTAGATTCCGGCAGTTGGCCCTGGCCATGAGGTTACGTGTACGGTTCTCACTGGCTGCTAGGTCCCGGTCCTAATGCTGTAGTTCGCCTCGACGTTAAGGGCAGCTTCTTCGCTCAACCAGTGTTCGAGGCCGCGACAGTACCCAGCCGCAGGGCTGCGTTGGGAGACGTCATGGTGGTAACGATTGAAGGCGCTGAACGGCTGAAGAGCGAGCACAGCGATGCGAAGTTCTATGGCCACAGCACGGCGTCTTCAACGTGACCCGGCGCGGTGCGAGGATCCCATTGGAGGACTTGGGCGACGTCACGTGAACGGCCTCGCGCTCGGTCACGTTGCACGCGCCGTGCGCGACGCGTTGCCGTGTTCCTCCCCCGCCAACCAACGGCGCCGGAGTCGGCGCAGTGGCGACCTCTCGCCAGTCCGCTTCGGAGTTTTGGGTTGCATAATGGTTTCGATCAGAATGCACGCTCGGTTGCAGCCTAATCGATACAGACGGCAATGCAACGGTGACATTGCGGCGTCGCGCTCGCCGCGTGCTGCGTGAGCTTCGTGCCAAGGCTCATACCATGGTTGCCCTCCCTCTCGTCACCTGCCTCCCTTCCGGCCTGGACGTTTAGTTCGCCTCCGTAACAAAATCTGAACGGGCCTCTCCTTCTGAATGGTCGCTGTAAGAAACCGATTGTTCACGTGACTAGGTGACAAAGGGAGGGGAAAGAAACGTGTTTCACCTGAATGGACATGCGTCTATTAAACAACAAACTATGGTTCGAGAATTGTCGATCAGTTGCCCAGTCTGTGTTGGCCTCAGTTTGTAAACACGAGAAAAAAATTGCGCGCATGCTTTGTGCTCTATATGTATCTTCTTCGACTGCGTGGTGTTCTCCAAGTCGTACTAACACGTTTCTTTACTGCATTGTACAGTCCACGGTGTCCGAAAATACATTTTTTTTCGTGCCCAATGCTAACGCCGCTTTTCCAACGCTATCCTCGTTTGTGTTTCTGGATTACCTTGTTCTAATAATTTGATATATTTTTTCTTTGTCTATAGCACCGTCCCACACAGTCTTGTTACTTAATCCTTATGTGCTTCATTATAATGCAATGTCACAGGTACACCCTTTTATGAAGTGATAAACTCCACGTAGATTGGAGAAAAGCACTGAGGTAAAAGTGGCAACTTGCCACGGTGGGGCGCGCGGCTGCAGACCCGCAGGTCGCGGCATGGAATTCCGGCAGCGGCGGCCGTATTTTCGATGGAGGCAACAGGTGAAATCAGTTCACCTATTTATAGCACGCCTATCTATAGTATTGATAGGCGTGCTCTCGTCTATAGATCGGGTGGTCGAAATTTCCGCAGCCCTCCACTACAGAGCCTCGCATAATCATGTGCTGGTTTTGAGACCTTAAAGGAGCCCTGCAACACTTTTTGATCATGGTAAGAAAACGCTGCCGATTGGTAGTAGAGGCTCCCGACAACACGCGAGCCAAATATTTTAGTTCAGCACGCGGCCTGGAATTCACAATAAATTATCACAGTCAGCTAAAAATAGCTTTCTCTTCTCTCGACAAATCACAGAATAAGCCCAAAAATCACTCGTTGTGAGCCCATTTATCAGCCATTAGCTTATTTGAACATGGCGTGCTCGGTTGTTACAGAGGTCGCCGCGAGAAGCCGCCACTTGTCCACGCTTGTGCGCGCGATTGCAATGAAAAAGCCGCATATTCGAAGAAAAAAAAAAGAAAAAGGGCTCAAGGTCACGAGGCACCAGTGACGTTTTTTGTTTGCCCTTCCCATTCCTCCCTGCTTAGCTTCCAGCGCTTTCGTCAGGACGAGAGAAGAGAGAATGCGATTGCAGCATGCGACAAATCTTTGTAACTCTACATCGCAGTGGACAGATTCTTAAATTTTCTTCGGCGTTGAATTCGTGAGTCAATAAGCTCTTCCAGTGAAATAATTGCATGGTTACTCAAAAAAGTGTTTCAGGGCCCCTTTAAACCCCATCAATTATTATTATTATCATAATCATTATTGTGATTACTTTGTTACTACTACTGGTACTACTGATACTATTACTACTTATAGGTAAAAGTGCTGTTTCAAAAATTTCCTAGTCAATGAGACTCTCAGAACAGTTACGTTAAAGCTTTATTGCAGGGTTCCTTCAACAAGTGAAGGCCCAGCCGTAATTTTCAAACACTGGTCTGTTCCATTCATTAGAACTTTTCTCCCGTCTCTTACTGGTCCTGCTTTCTTGGCGATAACGTAATGGCGGGCCTTATGGTTGCGCTGCAATGGAATACTTGATTTGATATGCTATATAATTTAAGGTAATTCTTACTGTAACAATTAACATGATTATTGCAGCTGTTTAGTATTTTACTGCAGTATACTATATCTTGAAATGCGGTATTTTGCAGTGTAGGCGTTACCAAAAAAAAAACAACAACTAGTAACTCGATACATCAATCGATCGTTGCATGCAAAAGAAAGGAAGCGTTACCTATAAAGTGAAATAGCGTGGTGCAGTTGTCAAGAAAGCAATGAGGCACGTTACCTTCTCACTATATATACTCTGAATGTAAGAATTTTATGAAGTCCACACTTCATATACCTTGGGTGTTTTGAACGTAATAATTTAATTTCTAGAGGCCACCGTCATCATCCTCCCTGATGCTCTTTTTCTTTGCGTGCGCGCGCACGTGTGTGTGTGTGTGTGTGTGTGTGTGTGTGTGTGTGTGTGAGTGTGTGTGTGTGAGTGTGTGTGTGTGTGTGTGTGTGTGTGAGTGAGTGTGTGTGTGTGTGTGTGTGAGTGTGTGTGTGTGTGTGTGTGTGTGTGTCTCCGCTGGTCTGGTCTCTTTCCGTCTTACAATACATACAGCCTTTAAAATTTCGAACGAAATGCGTTTACAACTGTGACTTAATAAATTCAACTGCACGAATATGCAGGACCTTATAACTGTCAGTGGGCTAAGGTTGCTAACCAGTATATATATATATATATATATATATATATATATATATATATATATATATATATATATATATCACGTGATCACTTCTAGCTCTGTGATGTATTTTGAAGCCATTTTTTTCTAAACGTGAAGTATAGTACCCAACTTCATTTAAATTGACAGCTATTAACCACAAAGAAACTCGATGTTTGAAGGGTTCGGCCTGAAAAAGAGCGACCCATGACATTTTGCTGCTGAACGTTATTCCTTATGATTCAAACGTGTCCGCGTACTCAATCACAGTATCGCACAAGTATAAGCAGAGCGATTGCTATAGGGCGTAGGCTTGAAAAACCCGTCACTGCAATAACGAAATGAATTGCCGCTTTCGTTAACTCAGTTATTTTTGAGAAAACCTCTTTAACAGTAGTTCGATATTGCTAACCTAGTTCGTAAATTCGGTTTGATGATAGCACTGAGCTTGTCCCGCCGCGGTGGTCTAGTGGCTAAAGTACTCGACTGCTGACCCGCAGGTCGCGCCATCGAATCCCGACTGCGGCGGCTGCATTTTCGATAGAGGCGAAAATGTGGTAGGCCCGTGTGCTCAGATGTGGGTGCACGTGAAGGGGCCCTGAAACACTTTTTCAGGTAACCATGGAATGAATTCACTGGATGAGCTTATTGCCTCACGAATTCAACGCCGAAAAAATTTCAAGAATCCGTCCCAGCAGTGCGAGTGGGGTTATACAAAGATCAGTCGCATGCTGCAATTGCATTCTATCTTCTCTCGTCCTCACACCCGCAGGTCGCGGGTTCGAATCCCGGCTGCGGCGGCTGCATTTCCGATGGAGGCGGAAATGTTGTAGGCCCGTGTGCTCAGATTTGGGTGCACGTTAAAGAGCCCCAGGTGGTCAAAATTTCCGGAGCCCTCCACTACGGCGTCTCTCATAATCATATGGTGGTTTTGGGACGTTAAACCCCACACATCAATCAATCAATCTCGTCCTCACGGAAGCGCTGGAAGCTAAGCAGGGAGAGATGGCAGGGCCACAGAAAAAACGTTACGCGCGCTTCACGAGCTTGAGCACTTTTTAATTTTATTTCTTTCGAATGCGCGGCTTTCCCAGTGTGATCGCGCGCGCGCGCGTAGACAAGTAGCAACTTTATTCCGTGGTGGTCTCTGTAACGAGCGTGCCTGTCATATTCAAATCAGCCAATGGCTGATACAGGGGTCGTTGTAATTTTCGGGCATATAACGTGATTTGTCAAGAGAAAGCAATTTTAGCTTACTTTGTTAATTTATTGTGAATTGTATGCTGCGTGCTGGGCTATAATATTTGGCTGACTTGTTGTCGGGAGCATACCGATCGGCAGCGTTTTCTTACCATGCTCAAAACGTGTCGCAGGGCCCCTTTAAAGAATCCCATGTGGTTGAAATTTCCGGAGCCCTCCACTACGGCATCTCTCATATTCATATGGTGGTTTTGGGACGTTAAACCCCACATATCAATCAATAACACTCAGCCCTACAGGTATATATTTGAGAAATCGAAATTCACTCGTTAGATCAAGAATTTCGTAAAATTGAGTTTCGTTAGATCGAGTTATGAGGCCATTGCGTCGCAGCCATTTCTTCGGCTTGCTTTCTAACTTTTTAGTGATGGTGGTGGTCGTGGTTGCCGGAAAGAGACGTCGCCGGGGAAACCAGCCCCTAGTGGGTCAGCGTCCCTACAGTTCTAGGTGTAATCCCCAGTTAGGGACCCCATTGGTCGTGACCGCTGTTCTGGCGCGCTAGACCATGCCTTGTTGGGTTGGAAGGTGCTGGCAACCGAGCAGGGCCGCCTCCCAGTACTCTCTGGTTGTATTTGGGTTCGGGAGTAAAGAAGGATTGAGCTGGCATGCCCATACCATGTGGTAGGTGTCAGCCACCTCTGCACAGTACTGGCAGAGGCCGAAAAGGAAGAGTCAAAGTGTTTAAGCACTGCCAGGCACACTAAAGTATTGGTAAATAGCCGGAGAAGAGTTCACTCGTCCGCCTTCCTGAGTCCTTTGCAGGGCGGAGGAAAACGGCGGTGGGAGTCCCGGTAATGGGTAATTATCTCTCTATAAGTTAGGAGAGGAGTGTTTTCTTCTGGAACACAGGGGTCATCGGTAAGCGAGGCAGTGGCCCGGGGAATAAGTGCGCGGGCGACAGCGTGCGCCGCCTCATTGCCTGCGAGGCCCTGATGGCCAGGAGTCCAGATTATTGAACGCGGAGAGGGGTAACCTACTCGCGGACAAAATTTAAGAATTTTGGCAGCTAGGGGTGCGATCCATCCCGGTTGAAAATTTCGACAAGCTCCTTTGGAGTCTGATAATATAATTTGAGAACTGTCGTGTGATATAGCCACAGCTATGGCCACCTCTTCAGCATGGGTAGCATTGGTTGCTCGGAAGGACAAACCATCCACCTGCCTGTCTTGGTGGACCACGGCGGCCGTATACCAACCCCCGTGGTAAGGGCCGGCGATGTCCGTGTAAAATACGTTTTGTTTAGAGCCGAATAGGTGCCGGAGAGCAAGAGCCCGCGCCTCTCGACGGCCATCTTGCGACTCACGTGCGACTCGCGGGACATATTGGTGGGGAGGAGTCGAACATGCATTGCGTATTTGCAATGTTCGGGCATTCTTACCCGCTCCTCCGTGTAGAATTCATGCCCATTGTGTAGGCGATCTAGGAGTCGTCTGCCTGGTGAGGTCTGCCTGGCGCGTTTATTAATTTTTTTAGGTGAGCCTCCCGGAGCTCCCGGTAGGTACTTACTACTCCCAAGGCAAGAAGTTTTGCAATTTTAGTGGTAGTTTAGTGTATAGTGGTACTGACCCAATTTTTCGGCGTACCCGTTTATGAATATGATGGTTTCTTTAGTATGGGGGTTAACCAGAAAGGAAACAGCTTCTGTGTTAAGTCACAGTGAAGAACACAGCATTCAATCTGGCGGTTTAACCGGGGACAACCGTTTATCAAAGGTTATATTTGTACATTGCTATTGATTAAAAAAATACACATTGCCGTAACACATGCATAGGTGGGAACATAGGCGACATTTGTTCGAACGGGAACAGAGATGGGACAAGAAAAATAATGGGGGGGGGGGGGGGGCGAGGGAGAGAGAGAGCAGCGGGATTAGCTGACGAGAAGGAGTGGCACCACGTCTGGATGAAAGCAGACCGCGAGGGGATGCTGCGTCTTATCTTGCAGGGGACCATCTAAAATTTTCAAAGCGCCTTATGGGATGGGGTGCGTGTGGCCATTGGAGGTCGAGGCCTCTACCTGAGCTCTATCATATAGTATAACGTATTCGTCTGACCGTGGTTTAACGTCAGCGTGTGGACAAACTTCTCCGGTTCCTTCTGTATATCATCCTTTCCATAACACGCGACGTTCATCATGACTGACTGAGATGTCGGATAGATTCAATATATTGCACGCTTTGAGTTGTGAGGCCATTTAATCAGAAAACCCTGCCCGGATCGGATTAGATCGAAATTGAGAAGAGTTCATGGTTTTAAGTGGCAAAAAACTGACATCCTGACATGGCTTTTTTTTAATGTTATTTAGTGCAATTTTTTTTTCGTGAACAATTCTAGAAGGTTAAATTTAAGGGCCGTTAAGCATTCCTCGCTGAGCAGGTATTGTTATTGGGAACTGCTATGCTCAATAACAATGTGGAGGAGACTCCTGAATAGCCCCTGAAAATGCAGTAAACAGGCACGTCCTTCTCTCCTGTATGGCGTTTTTCGTCTGTCGCCCCACCGCGGTGGTCTATAGTGGCTAAGGTACTCGGCTGCTGACCCGCAGGTCACGGGATCGAAACCCGGCTGTGGTGGCTGCGTTTCCGACGGAGGCGGAAATGTTGTATGGGCCCGCGTGCTCAGAATCGGGTGCACGTTAAAGAACCCCAGGTGGTGGAAATTTCCGGCGCCCTCCACTACGGCGTCTCTCACAATCATGCGGTGGTTTTGGGACGTTAAACTCCACATATCAATCATCATCATCGTTTCTACTTTGTCTGGCGCACTTCGTGAGGCAAGAACGGCGATTCAGGTGTCTTCGTTACGGTGCATATTCAGCATCAGCGCATCGCCCAGCCGTTCTTCTTTGTCTCGCCCTTCTATATCGTGGGCAATATCGACTGATTTCACTTTACTTTGTGTTCGAGACTGCGCATGCTGAGACGAGTGCGTGTATCCGACAAGTGCGAAATCCTGGCAATCTCAACGCGTAGTCCTCGCGCTGTACTCGTGATTTTAATGAATAAGTGGCGAGGTGGAGATATCGCCTCTATGAAGGGCAGCAAAGGCAAGAAACTCCTCCCTCGTCTTTGAACGCCGGGTGCCCTTTAACAACTGCATTCTATAGATAGCTGCAGTGATGTCGGAGATCGTTGATTGAACGTGATTACGTGTACTCCTACGGAACAACACCTGCCTGGTACAAAATTATTGATATTTTTGTTGTTCTTGTTGACGATGATGCGGTGGGCAGCGGAGTGCTTGACCCCTGCCTGATCTCACTCAACCGCACATCGTACCGGTATCGCATCTAATTTCCGGGATCAGTCCACGCTTGCCTTCTTATTGTTGACGCACAAGCACTAAGAATAAACGGAACATTAGCTGTAAAAAGAACGAAACAAAAAAAGGCAGATCCCACGTAGAGTAGGAATCGATGATATTCGAAGCATGAATGAGAAATGTTATTTCACTCTAAAATCAGCACGACGTTACCAGGTGGAGGTAAATGATGCCGTACATGACTTCCGTGTCATGATTATCATGTTTCAATGTGTCGTTTACCTTCGTCATGTATTCACATCAAGTGATACCAAATTTGGTATATGTGGAGCTTGCGAAGTGGCCGGGAGCGAGCTATGAGCGTGGTATCTTGTGATGTTCTTATATGACACGCGTGTCAGTATTATCATGTTTGCACAAGTCATATATCTCATCATTCATTGACGTCACGTAACACCAAATGTAGTAATCGTGGAGTTAGCAAAACGGTCGCGAGCGCATCGTGAAAGACCCAATATACTCTAATGTATCGTCGACTTGTGCGCATGCTGGGCATAGTGACGCTATTTCAGCAAAACGCGAGCACTCTATAGTCTGACGCCAGGCGTGACCATGTCCGTCGGCGCGACCCGACGGCAACTGGCACGAAATGCGACATGCTGCGTTTTGTGCTGATGCCACAGAGTAACATTCATCATCATCATCATCATCATCGTCATCATCATCATCATCAGCCTGACTACGTCCACTGCAGGACAAAGGCCTCTCCCATGTTCCGCCAGTTAACCCGGTCTTGTGCTTGCTGCTGCCAATTTATACCCGCGAGCTTCTTAATCTCATCTGCCCACCTAACCTTCTGTCTCCCCCTAACCCGCTTCCCTTCTCTGGGAATCCAGTTAGTTACCCTTAATGACCAGCGGTTATTCTGTCTACGCGCTACATGCCCGGCCCATGTCCATATCCTCTTCTTTATTTCAACTAGGATATCCTTAACCCTTAAAAAGGATGTAGGCGCGTAAGTCTGTACTACCTTCATCTTGTATCTTTTATTCAGTTTAATTACAATACCTACCACCCGTTCATTAATGCTATAGTATTTCTCTATGTTGCCAGCTATGTTTCTGTGAATTAGGAACCCCACTCCCAGTTCTCTTCTGTCTGCCAAGCCCCGATAGCAAAGGACGTGCCCATTCTGTAGCACCGTATAGTCCTCAACTATCCTCCTAACCTCACTGAGCCCTATTATTTCCATTTAACACCCTCTAGCTCCTCGAATAGTACAGCTAGACTTCCCTCACTACATAAAGTTCTAGCGTTAAACGTTGCCAAGTTCAGGTTCCAGTGGCGGCCTGTCCGGATCCAGAGATTCTTAGCACCCTCTGCTGCGTTGCAAATCTGACCGCCGCCGTGGTCAGCTGGTTCGAAGCTGCTGGGGACTGAGAGCCGTGAGTTATTTGACGTATGCATGTGGGAGGTAGTGGCCAGATACCGCACCAAGGTGGCCAATCCCTCTCTGGTGAGGGAGTGCGTTCCCGGTGGTGGTTACCGGTGAGGTCGCACCCCAGGCCTCTTCATGCAGTTCCATCAACACGCTGTTTTTTTTTTTTTTTTAATCCGGTTGGGAACTGCGCGGCACCGGGATTTGAGCCACGGACCTCTTGCATGCGAGGCGGATGCTCTAACTACTACGCCATCGCCACACAGAGTAACATTACTCTATGCATATGCGTTACTCAACACTGCGTCTCCCTCTTTTTCTTGACGGAGGGACGCCGGACGCGCTGAAACGCGCATGCGTCAATGCAACGCAGTGCGGCGCGTGCCTGCGAGTATATGGCAGGACCGGCGCCTGGTGTGGCAACGCTGGCGAGCACGCGCTGCGCGGCATGTCGAAATGTATTGGTGCTTTGACTGTGACATGTAGTAATGTCTCACATGACACGCATCTCATGATTATCATGTTTGCACCAGTCACATACTTTCGTCATCCATTGGTGTCACGTAGTACCAAATTTGGCATATGTGAAGCTAGCGCAACGGCCGCGAGCGCATCATCAGTGTGGCATGTAATTGATTGATATGTGGGGTTTAACGTCCCAAAACCACCATATGATTATGAGAGACGCCGTAGTGGAGGGCTCCGGAAATTTCGACCACCTGGGGTTCTTTAACGTGCACCCAAATCTGAGCACACGGGCCTACAACATTTCCGCCTCCATCGGAAATGCAGCCGCCGCAGCCGGGATTCGAACCCGCGACCTGCGGGTCAGTAGCCGATCAGTGTGGCATGTAGTCATGTTGTTACATGACACGCATGTCGTGATCATCATGTTTGGATGTGTCATTTACCTATGTCGTCCGTTCGCGTCGCGTAATACCGAGTTTGGTACATGTGAAGCTTGCGAAACGGTCGCGAGCACATCGTGAGCGTAGCATGTAGTCATGTTGTTACATGACACGCATCTCATGTTTATCATGCCTGCACCAGTATCATACCTTCGTCATTCATTCACGTCCCGTAATATCAAATTTGGTATAAGTGAAGCTAGTGAAACAGCCGCGAGCACATTATGATCTTGCAGTGCACTCCTGTTGTTACATGACACGCATGTCATGATTTTCGTGTTAGGGTCTGTCACTTGTGTTCGCCATGCAATCATGTCATACCATAGCAGTTTTGCAAAATGCCATGTGAACGAAACCAATGCATGAGCTGCAGGGCCACGAAATGTAAATCATGACATTCATGACACACATGTCATGATTTTTATGTTATGACCAGTCAAATGTGTTTTTCTTAGTCATGATATGCCATACCAAGTTTGGTACTGATACCATTATCGAAACGACCTGGAGAGCTAAAAATCGTAGGCGGCTAGATAGATAGATAGATAGATAGATAGATAGATAGATAGATAGATAGATAGATAGATAGATAGATAGATAGATAGATAGATAGATAGATAGATAGATAGATAGATAGATAGATAGATAGATAGATAGATAGATAGATAGATAGATAGATAGATAGATAGATAGATAGATAGATAGATAGATAGATAGATAGATAGATGGATGGGTGGACGGACGGACGGACGGACGGACGGACGGATGGACGGATGGACGGATGGATGGATGGATGGATGGATGGATGGACGGACGGACGGACGGACGGACGGATGGATGGATGGATGGATGGATGGATGGATGGATGGATGGATGGATGGATGGATGGATGGATGGATGGATACGCTCAAAGTCGCCGAAGTTCGCTAAGAAATGCTTCGCATTTAAAAAAAAAAATTGGTGGGCACTGAGCTGACTGGTCAGTGAGCTCAGTGCTTTTCGAGGCGCTCGCTCTATACTGCTCAGCGGTTCTAGAACTTGCTACCTTTTGACCGACGCTGTAGTCCTTCCTCTTTGATGAGATCATTATTCGAGAGAAGGAGAGTATGGCGCCCTTTTATGCAAACCGGTGACTCCCGGAAATTTTACAAGACTGGAAGCGTGGGCTTGTTGTTCTGGCAACAATTGAGTGTTGAAGATTGCGTGAGTTAGTCTGTCGTACTTGAACTATAGTGTAGCGAATTACGGTGAACAAGAAATGGCCGAGCAGACCGCGACACAGAAGGAGAGAGTGCTCTGTTCTCTTCTGTCGTTCTGCTCGGCAATTCCTTTCTTACCGTAATGCGCCATACGCGTTCACATATACTGGCAAGCTTGTTCGGCGTGCGAACATAGAAAAAAAGTCTATACAGAGCAGACCGAAAGAGCGCTGACTTCCAACTGTTGGAAGTCAGCGCTCTTTCTGCATGCTCTGTTCTTCTTTTTTTCTGCGTTCGCGCGCTGAACAAGCTTGTCAGGATGACTCCGCGAAAGCTTCCTTCCGGGACCACAATTCCCCATTCTTCGGGGAACACAACTAAGTGGAGTGGGCCTTTGCTTCCTGTTTGCGCGCAGTGGAATTCATGGAAGACAATTTTGGGATTTCGAGCAAGTCTCTATGAAGAGCTCATTGCTTTTCCTTTCTGGACAAGGAAGGTCAAGGAAGAACTGCTACAAAAAATTTAAAAAACGCAACCGGTGTGGTGGTAGAGCCGGGAGGCCGAAGCGAATTTTCATATTGGGCTCCCGGTCTTCAACAATAGGCGCAGAACGAACAAGGGACAAGAAAGGTAGTTTAAGTTACCTTTCTTGACCATTGTCCGTTCTGCGCCGATTGTTGAAGACGGGCAGTTTATACCGGACAGCTAAAGCTACTTGCAAAAGTACTCCACGGGCCCGCTAGGGTTTTGTCTGGGTGCACCAGAGAAGCTATGTATCGTATCGAGCAGTGAAAGTTCTTTTTCTAAAACTGTTTTTAATACTGAAGCTCCTATTTCATTCATAACACAATCGATTAATGAAGCTGAGACCACAGTGCAGTGCACATGACCATGTGCTGAAATGATAGGGTTCTGAACAGTTCAGTTAGTTTGATGCTCTATTAAGGCGAGTATAGTATGCTCGCTTGTGCCCGATGAGGTCATGTATCAGGCGCGTGTACTTCCTGCGCTTGTTCCACGTTGCGGGTGGCGCAGCCGTGCAGTTTTGTTGTTACAAGCACTTCAAAACTGCGGTGGTCTTCCCTCGCACGAGACATCGGCACGTCTTTCATCTTTCCGGAGTTTGTCACCACCAGCGTAATTTAAACAGAGCCATTAAATAAAGTGTTCTACATTTGCATTTGTTTTGCACCCAAAGTATACCGCGCACTTGTGGACGGACAGTCGGACACGCAATACACGCATCTCGTTTTGCCGATCTGAGTACGCTGTCCACTCCTCTTTCTTGGGAACGTGCAATCAAAGGCATTTGAAAATTTGTTGCAGCCGTGACGACACGGCTGATTGCATCCCCTCCCCTCCCACAAAGACAGAAATCTTGCTGACACCAATGCCTACTCGTGCAGTGTAAAAAAAAAATCTATGAATTCACAGCGCTGAAAACACAGGTACCAAGGAGGAGGGCAGGACGTGTACAGTGCACGTTCTCTCCCCTTTCTTAGTTTCTATGTTTTAGACCCTATGGCTTCACTATATGTAACACACCAAGTAACCCAAAGTCTGTTCTCGTAAGAAAAAAAATACACAGATCTCCACGAAGTGAATGATGACGTGCGGCCGAAGTCTATGTCTTAAAGTCCATTATGTCTACGTTGACGGACAGATGGACGCACGGACAGATTGCGCTGGTGGTCATGTAGCTTTTTTTATTACATAGATGTTTTCGTTTTTCGTTGTGCAGATGTTCAGTTTTGTTTTGTGGAATGTGACGGATGCGGACAACAAGGCTAGGCCTTAAAGAACTTTTCCATAAAATATTTCTGATGTTCTCCTGGCGCGTAACATTACTATCCCACACTCCGTCGTAACCATGGCCTCTAACCGAACATATTTACCTGTTATCGATTTCGGTTTCATAAAACAAGTGCTACCCCAAGGAATTTCGGTTGCCACGCTAAGCCCCTAATTGACGACCACGTCATTTGTTTTACGGCAGACGTATGTCCCGAGCACCCACATCACTCGCAGTATGCCACGTGCCTCGATGCGACCTTACGCTCCATGATGGCCCTGGACCTCGAACCTGAGATGTCAACCGCGCTATGCCGCCTTTTGGCTTCGTACCGTGACATATTCGACATTGACAGCCGTCCAGTCGGCCAGACTTCATTCGTCAAGCAACGCACTAACACAGGTGATTCTCATCCCATTCATCGGTGATCATACCGGGTGCTGCCACCGAGCGTAAAGTAATTCAACAAGAAGTCACCAAGATGTTAGCCAAAGGAATTATTGAACCCTCTTCGAGCCCTTGGGCTTCCGCCGTTGTGCTCGTTAAAAAGAAACATGGCACGTGGCGCTTCTGCGTGGATTACCGTCATCTGAATAGAATCACGGAAAAGGACCTTTGCACTTTACCCCGCATTGATGACGCTCTTGATTGTCTCCACGGCGCCCGATTCTTTTCTACAATAGACCTACTTTCCGGCTACTGGCAGATTGCTGTCGACGAAAAAGACCAAGAGAAGACAGCATTTGTAACTCCATACGGCCTATATCAGTTCAACGTTATGCCGTTAGGTCTATGCAACGCCCCAGCCACGTTCGAGTGCATGATGGACTCTCTGCTACAAGAGTTTTAATGGTCTCAACATGTCTTTGTTATCTTGACGCTGTCGTTGTATATTCCCCAACATTTGTGACCCACCTTCAGCGTTTGTCAGCCATTCTCGACCTAGGTAGGGTAGCAAACTGGACGCATAGTCTAGTTAACCTCCCTACCTTTCCTACATTTCTTCTCTCTCTCTCTCTCTCTCGACATATTCCGCACTGCAGGCCTTCAATTAAACTCGTCGAAGTGCCACTTCGGACGCCGGCAAATTACAGTGTTAGGCCACCTTGTCGACGCCTCTGGTGTGCAGCCGGACCCCGAGAAAATTCGTGCAGTCACCAGTTTTCCTGTACCCCAGTCAGCCAAAGACGTCCGGGGTTTTGAAGGACTTTGCTCATATTTTAGAAGGTTTGTGAAAGATTTCGCAACCATCGCTCGACCGCTCACAGAGCTTCTGAAGAAAGACGTCACATGTACGTGGGGTACCGACCAAGCTGCCGCTTTTCCTCACCTAATCACGCTACTGACGACTCCACCTATATTGGCTCACTTTGACCCATTCGCTCCGACAGAAGTCCGAACCTATGCTAGTGGTCATGGAACCGGAGCTGTCTTAGCAAACGCCAACTGGGACACGACCGAGTTGTCACCTACGCTAGCCGCCTCCTCACAGCTGCTGAGCGCAACTATTCCATTACAGAGCGTGAATGTCTTGCTCTTGTTTGGGCAGTCTCAAAGTTCCGCCCATATTTATATGGCACTAATTTCTCTGTGATAACTGACCATCATGTGCTATGTTAGCTTACGTCACTGAAGGATCCTGGCAGGCTCGGGCGCTGGGCTCTGCGACTGCAAGAGTATACCTACACGGTGACGTACAAATCCGGACGCCTACATCAGGGCACAGACTGCCTGTCCCGCTACCCGGTAGCTGAGTCGAGCACTATGCCTGACGCCAACACCGAGCCTTGCGTCTTTTTTCCTTCGCAAATGACATGCATCGGTGACGAGCAGCGCCATGATGCGCCCTTGTGTACTATCATTGAGCACCTTGAATTACCATCTTCCAATCAGTCCAATCGCTCATTCGTCCTCAACGATGGTGCATTATATACCGCCAAAGTTTTGAGCCGGATGGATTGGCTCTGCTGCTTGTCATTCCGAAACACCTTCGCTCGGACGTTCTACATGAACTTCATGACCTTCCGACTGCTGGTCACCTTGGTGTGTCACGCACTTATGACCGAATACGCCGACGCTTCTTTTGGCCAGGGCTTGCACGCTCAGTCAGAAGATAAGTTGAGGCTTGTGAGAAATGTCAGCGCCGCAAAACACGATCGACACTTCCCGCCGGACGCCTTCAAACACTTGATATTTCGTCAGAACCGTTCTTCCACGTTGGATTGGACCTACTTGGCCCTTTCCCATTGTCTTCCTCTGGTAACATGTGGATAGCCGTGGCCACCTACTACGCCACGCGTTATGCCATCACACGAGCTCTTCCAACAAGCTGCGCCACAGATGTCGCCAACTTCCTCCCCAAGGACGTGATTTTGCAACACGGAGCCCCACGGCAGCTGCTTACAGACCGTGGCCGCACTTTTTTGTCGAAGGTCATAGCCGACATCTTGCAGTCCTGTAAAACAACACACAAGCTGACTACGTCATACCACCCGCAAATCAATGGGCTCACGGAGCGTCCAAATCGAACTCTTACAGACATGCTCGCTAAGTGTGTTTCTACCAACCACACCGACTGGGATCTCGCGTTGCCGTACGTCACATTTGCCTACAATTCTTCGCGCCATCACACTGCCGGTTACTCTCCATTTTTTCTGCTGTTTGGCCGAGAACCAACATTGCCTCTAGACACCGTCATACCGTCCCCTGGACTACTGACCAGTGAATATGCCATGGACGCTATCACTCGGGCCGCTCACGCATGCTAAATCACCCGTACTCGCCTTGTGAACTCTCAAGAGAAGCAACGGCGCTTAATGACCAATGACAGAGCGCCGTACGCTTTCCGCCCGGTTATTCGGTCCTGCTCTGGTCATCGACCCGTCAAGTGGGCTTGTCAGAAAAATTGCTTACTCGCTACACAGGTCCATACCGAGTCTTTCATGTGGTTACTCCTGTAACATATGAAATTGGTCCCGTCGCCCCGTCGCCTTCATGTGCCCAACAGGCTACCAATATTGTACATGTTGCGCGCTTGAAGCCCTACAACTCTCCTAGTGAAGGTGACATTTAGATGCGCCGAGACAGTGCTTGTGCCGCCAGGGGTTATGCTACATGCATGTATATTGATATTCTAGCGGGCGACGCGCGTGTGTGCCTGACGAGGAAGACGAGGGGTTGTCTCCGCTCGATCGCTGGTGAACCGGTCACACCATTACCGCTGGTTTTGAATACATTTAACCCCACCCTCGTCGATACGGCGTCTCTTCTTTTCCGTAACAATATTGCCTATTTGATTTCTGTGAAACAGGCAACCTTAAGGTAATTGTAGACTAGGTGCCTATGTAGTTAACATTTCACTATTTTGTGCTTTATTCGCCCTCCTTAACATTTTGTATTTTACATTCAAGTCAATTAAATGTTTTTATTTTCTTGATCTATCATGAGGGTGGCGAGGAGAGGCATGCGAGCCTGACAAGAGTTCCCGCCCCCCGCGTACACTAATTCGCACAGTGTTTGTTTCGTAATCTTTAATGTTATTTTGCAATAGCAATAATCGAAATGCCTGCGCGGAGTCTCTTTACATAGACTACCTCTATACCGTAATGTTGTATGCTTTATCGAGGAAAAAAACGTAATGAAAAACGTAATGGTTATCGAAAAAAAAAGAAAATTAACGAAGCTTACCTCTGTCATTCCTCCGCAATCATCAGTTTTATTCAATGTGTCTTTGCTGTAGGAAACCACAATAAGCATTTTCTAAAATCTCAAGTTTAGACAAAACCAGAATTATACCCAAAATGTCCATTTAGCGAGAAATATTTGTGCAAATGAACCGAATCTTAGCACTGTAGTAGTAGCTTAAAGGTGCCTATACAGTTACATGTGATGACTTGTGACGTTCTGGCACATGATGAAGCGATTTTTCTCCATTATGACATAATACACAAAATGAGATTCAATCACTGACGCTATCGCAAAAAAAAAAAAAAACATCACAGACCCCTCAAACAATTTACTGCAATTCTGAAGGCGTGACTGTTCTAGTAATTATGGATTCGCAGATTTTGTAGTAATCAAGAAAATGCTTCTATGTGAGGGTGTTCAAGATCAGGCTTGCTCACTCAGGAGTTAAATAATCAGAAAAGTAGCCGTCGTTGCAGAGAGAAACAAGCGAAATTTGCTTTCAAAACCAAGTTGATAAGTTTTATCAACGTTGTAAGAACTATCATAAAACGTATCATATTTAGACATCCTTCGAGAATACTTTCCTTCGCTCTACAAGTTTTACTTTATTCTTTATTGTGCATAAATTTCATACACGAAATATAACGGTAACGGTAATCTTTGTAACGGTAATATTTGTGCGTTACATCAATGAACTTTCGAGAACGACGGGTTATGCGATTGGTCTCGCCATGTTGAATTTAGTCGATATTTTTTTTCCTTGTATATAACACAGTTATTAAGAAAACTAAGTTTCTTTTCGGGCTACTGGTTGGTATGTGCTTAAACTATATAATACTCAACCAAATCTAAAATATCCATCTTTGGATCGGTGAAGCATGGTCAGGGGGACTAACTGCGGTTATGCTGGCCGTGGTTAGCGGTATTCTTCGTGTGACATTGGCATTAATGGGTTTCACTTGAAACTGAGGGATGCCAATCAACGTAGCCAGTGAAAAAGAAGTTTTTCTTTTGCTCTAACAGAAAAAAAAACTTCACGTTTGGCGTTCCGCTTGCGTTTTGCGTCATGCTTATTCTCGATCGACAGCGCACCTGTATAGGCCTCTTGGATAGGCTAGGATTCTGCAAAAAGCCGCTCATAGTAATTAACCTCTAAGTCAAGTACGCTGGACTTGTCAAGTCCAATGCGGTCGTCATTCACCGCATCGTGTTGCATGCTCAGCGAGTATTGCTGCAGTCTTCCCCCACGAAGTGTTACAGTCGGCACGTGACATGCATGTGAACCTACCCATGCGCATTTTCTTCGGGTAGCCTGTCTTTTGGACGTTGAAAAGCACAGGTGCCAGCAATCCACCTGCTACTATTCATGTTCACGAATGGCATGTCCGTAAGTTTCTCGTGGCGGATTTCATGGCTTTCTTCAAGCTTTCTAGCGATGGCGCAACTCTCCCCACGGGGATTCGGTGCGTCTTTATAAATTTGTCCCCACCGTTCCCGAAAACAAAGGCGATTACGCCCGCGGTGTCTTCGTTAATGCCTCGCAGACCGACAACAGTCTGACTAAAGAATTTGTCGGGCTGAGCTCTGGGAAAAATGGCGCCCACAAGATGAAAAAGTAACGTGTAACATGGCACCACATGTCACCGAAAACTGGTTATCTACTCGCGTTACCATTTTGACAGTTCCAAAATTGCAACCGTGCTAAAACAACTAACAATGAGAAGCTTGCAAGAAGTACAATGACTTTCGAGAACGAGAGGAATCAAAGGATGAGCTGGACGCACCTGTTTGTTCTGCACAGATATGTAAATACGCCAGAAATGTGTTCCAGAGGTGGAAGTCTATAGGAGCGACGAATGTCGACGCCTCTACGATTCGCTAGACGGATGTTGGACGCCTCATCGGCTCGCGAAAGTGGCTGAAGAAACTTTAGCGTGGGAGAATTTGTGTACTTTGTTTTGTTTCGTGTCTGGAAATATGTAAGCTGTGCCGTGCACAAAAAAACTTATACATTGTAAATGCTAGCAGTGCACTATATGTAAAGATATATATCTTATCCCCCTTTCTTTTGGCTGTTTATGCGTATTACGAAAAGCACGCGTGCTGCACGCAATTAGTTAATTTTCATCTAGGCTAGTATTAATTGGTGGGGTTGCACGTCTCGAAATCACGATGTGATCATGAGAAACGCCGTAGTACGGGGCTCCCGGAAATGTCTAACTCCTAAGGTTCACGTATTATTTATTACTCATTTACAAAATGAGTAATAAATTTGGCTTTCCTCTTAATTTTCCTTGCTGCAGCAAGGTACTACTACGCTGAAGACTATGCTGAAGACATATCCAGAAACGTGTGCGATCGGGTTTGCTTTTTCGGACATGCTTTCAATTTCGATAGAGAGCGTAATGAAAACAAAAAGCGCTGGTAACGCACTGCTTTCTGTCGTCATTTCGTCCCTATTTCAAGTGCACTCAAGCTGCAAATGACTTTCCTTGCTACAATATCTGCTAAAACACATTCCATTCGAAGAAAAGGAGGTACATTATGCCGTTTCCGAACAAACGTTCATCGCACCCTGTATGTCCGTCTCCATCGTTAGGCCCTTTTGTACAAGGAAGAAATGTTTTGAAATGTCAATAACAGTGTCATATATAACGCAGTCATCAGCAAACAGGTGGGTTTTACAGGTTAGGTTTGAAGGCAAGTCATTTATGTATATAAGGAATAAAAGGGGACCAAGAACCGAACCCTGGGGTACTCCGGACGTTACTGGAAGAGGATTAGAGGTACGATTGTTGATATTAACAGGACAGGGAATCACCGTGCTCGTGCAGCACCGTAATTCGGTGCGATTGTGACTTCGTCAATGCATTATGGATATATACGTATAACCCGACACTGTACAGCGCAGCGTGCGGCCGTTTTAGGTAATATTGCCGCAGTGTTCAACCAACGGGCCCATGGCAACTCCGTCTCCATCGTTATGCCCTTTTGTACAAGGAGTTACCTTATGTACCAACTCTACCCGATCTGTAGTAGGGTTCATTTCATTTTATTTCCTTAAAGACCCGCGAGGGGATATTACATAAGGGGTGGGTAATTATAAGGACAAAACATAGAAGCCAAAGATTCAACATAGAAAGTGCTTATTGATATTTTCTATGAACGATGATGGGGCAGGGAACGGTTGCAATTTCACTGGGAAGGCCGTTCCAGTCTGGTGCGGTACGTGGAAAAAACGAGGCAGACAAAGTAGAAGTCCGGGAACAAGGCCGAGCAACTTGAAGCAACTGGCTCGTGCGGTGAGGAGATATGCGTGTTGCGAGAACGATATAAGGTGGGGCATGCAAGGAACTATGAAAAAGTTTGTGGAACAATGACAGGCTGGCAATACGACGGCAAAGTTCTAGATCTGGTAAACCAGATTCTGCTTTCAATCCAGATACGCTGGCAGTGGAAGAGTATGAACAGTGAATAAATCTAGTGGCCCGATTTTGAAGCGATTCGATGGCATGTGTAACATAAGATTGTCGAGGGTCCCAAATTAGCGATGCGTATTCTAGTTTAGTTCGAACGATGGTTTTGTATGCTTGTAATTTTACGTGTTGTGGAGCGAGGCGTAAATGGCGTTTAAGGAAACCCAGTGTTTGATTTGCAGATGAAATGATATTAGTGACGTGCATGTTCCATGAAAGATCGCTACAAAGAGTGACGCCCAAATAATTGTATGACGGAACATTTTCTAGGGGGATGGCATTAACTGCGTACGGATACACAAGCGGCATGCGGCGGCGATGGAATGAAACGACTTTACATTTGCTCGGGTTAAGTTCCGTGAGCCGCCGCTCGCACCATTCCTGAAGGCAGTTTAGGTTGGCTTGTAAGTGTGACTGTTATGAAATGTCAGTAACAGTGTCATATATAACGCAGTCATCAGCAAACAGGCGGGTTTTACAGGTTAAGTTTGAAGGCAAGTCATTTATGTATATAAGGAATAGAAGGGGATCAAGAACCGAACCCTGGGATACTCCGGACGTTACTGGAAGAGAATTAGAGGTACGGTTGTTGGTATTAACGGGACAGGGAATTACCGTGCTCGTGCAGCACCGTAATTCGGTGCAATTGTGACTTCATCAATGCATTATGGATATATACGTATAACCCGACACTGTACAGCGCAGCGTGCGGCCGTTTTAGGTAATATTGCCGCAGTGTTCAACCAACGGGTCCATAGCAACTCATGAAGTCTGCCTCATGTCTGTTTCTGAGCGTTACCTTGGTGCATCGGAAGAGAATAACGCGCCTATAGGAAGCAGACGGAGCCCGCACAAGTTCTCACCCTTTACACGGAGGAGCTAACGGCATCTGCTAAGTAACCGCTTCGAGCACCGGGGTCCTTTGAAAAGAAACGGCATCAAAGGACTCCGGAAACGGGGCCATTTTGCGAGTTCCAAATGGGACGCGGGTGTTCGCTTGTCCGATTGTGCGCTGCAAGCTTTTCAACTTTATTCACGTACGAGAGGTGCATTGTGGGCGAAATAAACAGACGCTCTCCCGAAGCGGTTCAGAGAGGATAACGATCCTCCTTTTGAACCGTTACCGAAGCCACGTGCCCCCTGGTTCTCCCGTGAGATACCAGTGTCAATGCACTGAAAGGCGATGCCGTTGTCCTATAAATTAATGAGGCACTACGCCAATACCTATCGCGCCAAACTGCGACCGCGCACACGAGAGCTCTGTGCACTGCTTGTTTTGCCGTGTGTAGTCGTGCGCGGTTTGGTTTCCGACGTGATTCGATCCGCCGTGCAGGTGCGTGCGTGAAGAATTGCTGACAAGGGATGCGTTCGTGGAAGGTTCGCAGTGTCACGACTCGCTCTGAGGCACGGGCTTCAAGACAGTAACAGAGGCCTCATTCCCGAAAGGAATTAGTCGGATGCCGTGCGTGTCCTTGTGCGGCCTTGGAAAAGGGCTGAGCGAGGAGAGTGGAGGAAGATACGTTTTGTTTTTCTTTCTTTTTTTTTTTGGACTCGGAGAACTTGTTTCGTGCAAAGGGAACCGCCGAAACGACTAGTCCAGCTGATGGTGACGGAGATACGCTTCGACCCGGGGACATTTTTCCTCCTTTTGTGGCATTCAAAGGAAGCGGCGGGAACCTTTTGAATGGGTCCCCCAGTTTCTTAGCCCCCCCCCCCCCCCCCCCCATGCTTTTCTTTATGGCGACCCCAATACGATGTGCGGCCGGTTCCGTTCCTTTTTCTCTTTTTGGCGGCTACAATGCGCGTTCGCGGGCTAAATGGAATGTTGCAAAGCCTGTAGAAATAGGCCTCGCGTGGACTTCTGTGCAGGCAGGCTGCACTGTTGAGGCTTTGTGCGGTTGTAGGCCTAAACGCAGTGAGACTTGCGAGTGATCTAGTGCATGTGTATGTACATGTACAGTGGTGCGACAGAAATTGAACACCAGCAGTCGAAAGAGTGCTCATTAATGATAACTAACGAACAATTGCGCGGATTTCTCCGTTATTATTAATATTACGTCTTACAAAGAAAGCTAACCCTTGTATATGCTCTCTTTCCTTTATGTAACTTACTGTTTCCCATGTCGGTGCCACCGTGCAGTAGTTGGCGCCGGTTTCACCACGGGCAGCTTGTTACTCATATGGGCGAAAACGGGACACAATGACGCACCCGGAGTGCTACCTTCCAATTATTTTACTGCGTTCAACAGGAAGGGTAGAAGTACGACGAGAAATTATCAATGAACACATGCGTCGCGCAGACGTGACATTTCCTGATTAGATTAGGGGGACAAAAACTATGCGAACACATTCGTGTTTTAGAATTGTGATCTTGCGCGCGTCACAGTGAGGCCTGCCACTTCATCGTGTTAGGTTTAATGCTTATTATTCTTTTTTTTTTTGTAATCACTTCCGCCTTGTCTCAAATCAGGGACAGCAGTATCTGTAAATAAATAAACCCCTTTAGTCCACTGCACACAGTATTTCGTTTGACGATTCTTGGTATACATGGCTTGCATGTGACGTCACCATTGATGTCCTATAGTGGTGGCTATTTGATTTTGTAATTTCGCACACTTTAGCATGATTTCTTTTTTTTTACTGCTACTAAAAGATGACATTCACATCAGCTCTTTGCGCTATTTTTTTTTAATTCCCTGCGGCAACATTTTCTCACTCTTACATATGCCTGTGAACGCATAGATACTTTTGAACTGCCACCCACCTACGTACGTGGCGCAGTGAGCAGAACCCCGGGCTTGTTATTAATAATCGTTGAGGTTTATTGGCTCAAACCACCATATGATCATGAGAGACGTCGTAGTGGAGGGCGTCGAAACTTCGACCTCCTGGAGTTTTAAAGCAAGTAAACGGCCCTCAAGCACTTTCACCTTCATCGAAAAAGCGGCCGAGGTTTGATCGCGCGAGTTGCCGGAGAAGCCTAGACTTCACCAAGCATAACTATTATCCCAAGTTGTACCCACAAATGGTTGCGCCTTTGAAAAATTATGTGAAACTCCCCATCATTTTTGATCAACTTTTGCAGTTCATTTCAAGAAAAAAAAAAGAAACGAATGGGATATTGTTTGAGGAATTAAACATGATTACATTATTAAGTGTTCAGCTTAGTGTAAATCATTATCACGTGTTAAATTGCATTAACTGCATTTTTTATGAAGGTCTGACAAGTTTATTACTTTTCTTGGGGCCGATGCTTTAAACTTCGTTGCAAACAGGCCCTAGGTGGCTTAATGTCGATAAATGAATCGCGTTGATATGAGTAATAAAGCGTTTTAGAACAGCAAACGATCACCAGGCGTCGCACAATGCGGATTGTGCAACGAGTGGGTCGTCCAATGGTCCAACACACTACAAAAGCTTGTTGATCAGATATTAACTGTGGCGCATACCAGTGGTGGATCCAGACTGATCGAGAGTGTTAGGGGGGCGATCGCTCTCCCCCTCCTCAATGTATGTGTCAGCCCCCACTTCAGTGCTTGCAGTCCACCTCCTATCACCAATTACGATAAACGAGTTAAACCACTGTGAGAACACATTGACAGTATTTATGCTATGAAGGAGTTTTTCTGAATTGCAAAAAGAAAAAAAAGTCCTCACCCCCCTCTCTAGTGCCCCCCCCCCCCTAAAATGAGTGGCTGGATCTGCCCCTGGTGCATACGCATTTCAGGCATAAATCTTCATCGTCGTCAGCCACTGCATAAAATAAAAAGATTGTTCAAAAATCTTTGTAAGTGTGCAATACGCCTCCTCGTAAAATGATGAAGGGTAACATATCGAATGGTGTAGTGGGTACCCTGCAAGTGTGCATGTAGCAATTACCCAAATAATGTTTGAAAAATACTCTAAAATGCCTCTCTTCCAGCTTTCGCCGCGCAAGCCTGGCGTTTATTTATTTTATTTTTTTTTTGTCGCGCTGCACTTCGCGATGTCAACGGGACGATTGAACTGACGTGATCCACGTGACGGGGATATCAGCGTGTGCGGAGATAACTTGCAGAAATAAATGCGCAACGATGCCGAGTTGCTTCGACCTTCGCGTTGAAGGTGATTGTTCGTGGTGGTCGATGAACCCTTTATAACTCTGTGTAATCTAAGGTCGATGGATTACTGTTCGGCTACTTCGCTGCTAGTGCGGTGGAACATGCGACATCAATCTGCGGTGTGCTGTGGTTGCAGCAGTGATATGTGTGTCGTCTTGTTCTTTCCTTTTGCACATGGAAGCCGTGGGAATGAAGTCGATGAGTTGAAATTGGCGCGTACTGTGTTCACACACGCGCGCGCATGCACATAACTTGCGTGGCCACGTGGTTTTGTATGTGCATATGTGTTGCCAATATGTCACCTGAGAGAAAAATTTGGTAGTTGAAAGTTAACACTTTGCAGTGTTTTTTTCTTTGTTGTTGTTGTTGTTGCAAGATGGCCGTTGTCCAGGTTTTCGCTTGTCTTTTTTGTCAGCGAAGCACTCCCGTTCTACTGCTTTTTCTACCTCGCTGCGTTTTCGCCTCTGCTGGTCAAGGTATAGGCGAACACCACAAATATCTTCCAGGACAGTCACTGTGGTATCTTCACGCTTCATTGTTGGCTGTCAGCGTACGCATTGTAAACGAGGAATATCTTCTAGGACAGTCACTGTGGTATCCTCACGCCTCGTTGTTGGCTGTCAGCGTACGCATAGTGAACGAGGAACCTGTCGTTCGGGTTGCGCTGAAACTGGGTTCGGCAAAAGTGCAACGAACGATTAAAGCAGTCTGAGTAGAAAAAATGCTTGGTTGGGAAAAAAAGGAAAAAAGCAAGGAACGTGACTGGAATGCAGTCTCGCTGATTTTTGCAAAGCGATCATTGATTGCTGCCCCTTCTCTAGCCAGCCCTTCACGGCAAACCAAGAAGACAGCGCTTAGAAAGAAAAATAACCATGAGTTTTTGTTGTTGTTGTTGTTGTTTCCCACAGGTGCTTCCTCTCGGGCGAGTTGGTTCTTACATTGCTCGCTTGCAGTGCACTAGGCCTGACGTTGACGCAGAGATATATAGATATGTACAGTCCTACATTTGGTAACCCCCTAAAGTCGTGAATCGATGCGATACGCAAACTTTCTTTTTTACAGCGAAAGCTGTTACGAGATTGCAACTTGGGTCACGCGCAGTTGTCTACCGCCGCCGCCGGTTTCCGTTACAGCACCAAGAACACAGTACGGTTCGAAACCCGGGTCTGCTGGGTGCGAGCCCAGTATTCTACCACTTAGCTTCGCCAGTGCTTGTTGGCAAACCCGGCACCAATGGCACAGTGAGGCTCGAACCCGGGTGCGCTGGGTGGCAGCCCAGTATTCTACCACTGAGCTACGCCGGTGCTTGTGACTTATTGTCAAACTTGCCTTATAGGCAGACTTGATGTCGGGAACGCGAACGCGTTAATACGACTTATAAAGCGTTTTAAAACAACGAAAGAACAAGTCGTCACACAGTGCGAGAAGCGTAACAAATGGGCCGTCCAATGCTCCAACCCATTACAAAGGCTTGTTCTGGTTCCCCTACTAACTGCGGCGCATACCCACTTCAACCATAATTCCTCATGGTCGTCAGCCACTGCATAAAAAATTGGCACGAAATTCCTTGCAAGTGTTTAGCGGATACCACGCTTCTCAAAAGAATGACGAAAAATAGCATAGCGAATGCTGGCCTACTATACTCAAGCGTTTATTATTAATTCCCTAATGAGTATCAAGCAAGTCCGCTTCCAGTAGGTACCCAATGGGTGTTTTGAAAAGGCTCTGTAAGGCCGCTCTTCTAGCTTTCGCTGTGACTGTGCTGCGCCTTCCGCGCAGGTCTGGCGTTTTTTAAAATAGCTGCTGAAGGTGGCGTCGTGTTTTTCTGCAAGAGAGGCTACATTCATCCAGTTTTGTCCGGGCGGGTTCCTATCAAAACGCCGAAAACCAAAAAAAAAAAAAAAGCCGAACTATGAAAAGGCCGAATGTCAGAACGGCGAAAAATTGATATGCTGAAAAAGTGTAATGCCGAAAAATGAAAATACCGAACAGACAGAACGCCGAAACAACGCGCTGTGAATTTCATTAAACCGTGTGGACAGTAAATGACGTGCTTTGTAAACTGTGACGAGCACTTGTTCATTTCCGCCGTGTCACTGTCCCCTGATTTAGATGTTTAACGTAATCTGCAAATGTACCTGCATAATATTATTAAACCGGTGTACATTTTTGTATTTTTTACCTGTGGTGAAGCTAGGCATATCAGTTGGACAAGACGGCTGTTACGAGTCAGCAGAAAAAAAAAAGTGTTCAGCTTTTGGGGTACAAAAGTAGCAGCAACGTGAGATATTTCTCATTTGATTTAAAATAGAATAAGACACTGTTGTCGTGTGCTTCCATAAGAGAAAAACAGAACTTTGATACAAAAATGAATATGTCTAGATGCTGAGAAAAAGCATACTTTCTAGACCCTGGAGGTGCGAGAGGCTATAGGCAATATATTGCTAGAATGATTATCGACCTTCATGGATAATATACGCCTCGCCGCGGTGGTCTAGTGGCTAAGGTACCCGGCTTCTGACCCGCAGGTTGCGGGATCGAATCCTGGTTGCGGCGGCCGCATTTCCGATGGAGGCGGAAACGTTGTAGGCCCGTGTGCTCAGATTTGGGTGCACGTTAAAGAACTCCAGGTGGTCCAAATATCCGGAGCCCTCCACTACGGCGTCTCTCATAATCGTATAGTGGATTTGGGACGTTAAACCCCACATATCAATCAATCAATGGATAAAGTACTTGCTAAGTCGTCTATAAAAAAAAAAGTCGTCCACGCTATAGCCATGCTCCGTATGCTTTAAAGCGACAGTTCTTCACTCTCAAAAGTGGATCGAAGCTTCTGGTGTAGCGCGCCAGTGAAGCTTGGGCAGCAAAACACGGCATACGTACCATCGTGTTCAAGGCAACACCTTCCGAGTAATGAAGCCTTGCGCCAGCTTGTGAGAAAGAAAAGTGGACTGCCCACATGAGCCATGCAGGAAGTCGGCCTCGAGGGCGATTCCCGAACAACCGTAGATCGTCGTTGCTTGAGTTCTCTTCGATTGGCTGAACCATATATTCGAAGAGAACATGGCTCTTGGAAACGAGGGCGAAAGCGCATGCATATTGTACAAAAGCCGTGGAACCTTTATCTTGGGAATATACATGATCTTCTATACTATAGCTGGGTGATGTCGGCATTTTGATGATGGAATTTCTCGGCATTTTAAATTTTCGACTTCTTATATTTTCGGTGTTTTAAGTATTGGCATTTCGATAGTCCGGCCACTTGATTTTCGGCGTTTTGAATGCCATCCTGTCGGGGAAAAGGCACCCCGCGCTTTCACGATCTCATCGAAATTCGGAACAGAACGCGCATGCCGTTCTGTGGCCACAAGTGCTCCGAGATCATCGCAAGGGTCCTGTGTACGAGTTAGTTGGCGAGTGAACTACCCGCAGGTTGCGGGTTCGAATCCCGGCTGCATTTTCGATGGAGGCGGAAATGTCGTAGGCCCGTGTGCTCAGATTTGGGTGCACGTTAAAGAACCCCAGGTAGTCAGAATTTCCGGAGCCCTCCACTACGGCGTCTCTCATAATCATATGGTGGTTTTGGGACGTTAAACCCCACATATCTATCTAGTTGGCGAGTGAACAGCATAATGAGAGCGTCCCGTTTGTAGCGATGTGTACGCTCACAGATTACATGCAACAGAAGCGGGAGCCCGGCTCGGTATTTACGGTGTTCTGCTGCCAACCCCGAAGGCCGTGAGTTCGATCCTATGCACGGCGGCCGTATTTCTATGGAAGCGAAATTCTGGATGCCCGCGTACTATGCGATGTACTACGACACACTTCAGGATCATATCTTGATTTTTGTATGTGGACCGCAGATTTTTAAAAAAAAAGCAACGAAACCAGTGCAGTCCCGATGGTGACGGTGAAGTAGACTACTTTTAATCTCATCGGAATACATCACCTTTTTAAAAGACGACAACAACTTTGAGCCAGTGTGTTTCTCTAATCGTTTATTCGCGTGCGGCCGATGCGATGCAGCCGCTTATTAGCGTCTTGATTATCTGATTGACCGCCTGCCATCATCGCGATGGCAAGCGTGATGATGGCGAGCAAGAGCGCGATCTCACAGCGCACAGGACAAGTGAAAAATGCTGTGCCGCGGAGTTTTACATTTTAACTCTCTAACTAAAGCGAACTACATGCGTTTCTGCTTTGTGAAGTGCATGTAACTATAGACACAAGCTTATTAGAACACAGAAAATGGGGCTTCATTGACTTGTGTCTCGCGCGTGCCCCTGGTTCCATTTCGTATCTTTCGTTCGTTTGCAGGACGTGTCATTCATAGTGTTGAAAAAGCATGCTTTAACATTTAGTCACATCGTATTGCTGCTTAATAATGTGAAAGCGTGAGTGGCGATCAGGAAACGCATCCCTTGAATGGTGTGGCGGGAGAAACGGGCAGCGTATGGTACGCGTAATTTTTTTTTATCTTTTCAGTCTCAAAGAGAGGTGGGGTATGCTGCATAGCGTTTTGCCATTGCAGGCGGTGCTACGAGAATCCTCACAAAAGGCGCAGCCGCGACGAACACTCGACATTGTAAAGGGGAAAGAAGGACCGACAATGGGTTTTCGGGGTCCTAAGGCAGCAGAGGGGAGAGTAGAGGGTGATGGACGATCCTATTGGCACAGCAGGGACACCATTCACTTCGGTTAGGGGGCTCGCAGGCCTTTATCTTTTTTTTTTTTCTTCTTCGAATGGGGGGGGGGGCGGCATGTCACCTTTTGTGCAGCGTCGTGCAAGTTTCTTGGTTAGCATAGAGAGCGAGGATAATCGCAGCCTTTCAACCTGAGCTTCCTCCTTTCCCAACATGGGAACCAATGAAAGAAAAGTTGTGTGCTGACATTGGGTGACACGGAGCACCGCGCTCTGTTCTTCGCCATAGCGTGTCGTCAGACTCATACGGTTAGTCTACCTCGTGTTGTACACGGTGAAGGTTGGTGCGATGCAGCAGCAGCCCGCCTTACAAGCCATGGCCGTCACCGCAGCTTTGCAGCACCAACAGCAGCAGTTGCAACAGCACCAGTTTCATCAGCACCATTTGCAACAGTTGCAGCAGTTTCAGCAGCAGCAGCAGCAGCAGCTACAACAACATCAACAGCAGCAGCTACAACAGCAGCAGCATCAGCAGCAGCTACAACAGCAGCAACAGCAGCAGCAGCTACAACAACAGCAGCAACTACAACATCAGCAGCAGCAAAACCAGCAACACGCCCCTTCTCCTGTGACCATCGCTCCAGCTAGCGGCTCTGAAAGCATAATTGATTGCAACGTTGCGAATGGCGGTAAGAACCGTACCGATCACGTCAAACGGCCCATGAATGCGTTCATGGTGTGGTCGCGCGCGCAGCGGCGCAAGATCGCGCTGGAGCACCCCAAGATGCACAACTCCGAGATATCCAAGCGGCTGGGCGCCGAATGGAAGCAGCTGGGCGAAGAAAGCAAGCGGCCGTTCATCGATGAGGCCAAGCGACTTCGGGAGCAGCACCAGAAGGACCACCCGGACTACAAGTACCGGCCCCGGCGCAAGGTCAAGTCGCCCATGGCCAAAAAGCAGGACCAGCCGTACCCGATGCAGGGGGGCCCTTACTATGCGGAGCAATGCAGAGCCTTCTTGCACCAAGGGTTTGCCGCCCAGCTTCACGCTTCCAACGCAGCAGCGGTCGCAGCCGCCGCCGCTGCTGCGTCCACGCCGCAGATCCCCCCGAAGGACTCGCCCCAGCAGTCTCAGACCTCGCCGCAATCGTCGTCTACCTCGAGCACGCCGTCGTTGCCTGGCACCTACCCGACGTACCCTCCAGACGTGAAGCCGTTCGCGCTCCACTACCCACCGGCCGGGGTTCCCATGGACATGGAAAAGTACTCGATGTTCGCGTCACACGGAATGTTTGCGGCACAACCGCCCGCGACGCTTGGCCCTGGCGGATATGCGCAAGCGTACATGTGCGGCTACCCAGGCTTCCCGACGACCCACGACCCTTACCGCGTGGTATAGCCGTTGCGACCATGCCCGACCAGGTAAGTGTCTGCACTTCTATGCTTGCTTTTGAACATTGCTCCACAGACTGGGCATCGGGCGTTCATTTTCCTCGATCCGCTTCCATTCATCTCAAGCATTGTCCGCGTTATTGCCTGACTAACCAAACAGCGTGGCTTTCTTCACCGCGTGCTGTTCTCGAAGAGAGCATTACAACTTATTCGCTGCTTACACAATGCTGCGTAAATCTACGCGAATTTCAAGGTTAAAACTCTGGAAATCTTCCCAATGCACCGTAAATGTACACATAGCATTGCCACGCGCCCTGAGAAATCCATAAATGTGTCATGTGCAATCCGTCACGCGCATCACCTGCATTCGTCATGTGGCTGCGGCCACTTATGTCGCACGTGCTAGGGAGTTCGTGCCGGTTCGATGAGTCACACAGCTTGACTTTTTTTGCTCGACGTACGGACGCGTGAAGCTTGGCATTAGTGCCCCCCTTTTCCCCGCCGTGACAGGACATTGACACGGCGCTAATCCCTTTCTTTCCTGTGTGTTTTGTTAAGTCACCGATATTTCTACACAAACCGAAATTCTAGGAAAACGCTGGTACACCTGCCTGCAAATGACTCAGCCGTATGCCCAGAGGCGCGACGCTTTCTGGAACACTGTTAACAACACGCTCCAACAAAAAAGGCACGTGCATTGTGGGCACACGTTCAACAATTAGGGCTGGTCCCACCCAGGTTTATCTATTAACTATTAGATTTTTTTTTCCTTTAAAGAGTGAGGTTGAGGATTCGTACTTTGCAGTGAAGGGTTTAATTTTCACTCGTGCCTTCACTTTAGCCACCAATCAGATAACCTCCTTCTAGTTAAGTCTACCCGCTTAAAGTCTATTTTGCCCTCCCTGTCCCTAAACTCCAGTGCTTTGAAAAAAAACTCTGCGCCATCATCCTGAACTGTAGGGTGAAGCCCTTTACAGAACATTATCAAGTGTTCGGCAGTTTCTTCTTCCTCTCCACACGCACTGCATACTGTGTCTACCCCTTCGTATTCGTATGTCGTTCCAAAAGCCGTCGCCCTCTGCCTGAAAGTGACGTCACTTTTCTTCCTCCGTCCGCCATTACTGAGCCCACGGAGCACGTACGTCTCAGTGACCGCTCCGTGTCTACGTTCGTGTGGGCGATTGTTTGGCGTAGTGGGCACGTTTTGATCGTTTGCCTTGCACTTATGACGAAAGAGAATCGTTCAGAACATTACGCAGCCAGCATCGAAGCAGTGTTGATTGGGGAACCGATCCTTTGTGTATGCAGCGTCCGAGTCAATGACGTAAGCGATAAAATAACTTCGCTTGAGATTTGGAAACATACCGTCCCCTTATGAAGTGACACACACACGTTGTTGTTCACTGCCTTGAGGTCCTTCCTGTTGATGCGCGCATAAGCCATGGGCTGCGCTTCTCGGACATCTCTCGCGTGGCCGTACAGTTTAGTGATCACCCTTGGCAAACAGCAAGCCTCCGCTTCTGGTCCTTGTTTTATCTGATTTACACTTCTCATGCGGCAGTCAAATATCGCACAGTCATTGCAAATCGCATGCAAGAGCCGCAATGCTTGACTTGTTGTCCGTGGTTTGACGTAGTTGCAAGTTATGCGTATACAGGTAGAATCGAACTTCTCTATAGCAGCGGAGCGCGTGGCTGTCGACGCCATTGTTGACCCCGTTAGCTACAAGGTTTCGTTCATGCTTAAATTATAGCACAATGTGACAAGTGTGATTTCATCTGTACGACTCAACACGGCGCCCGGACGGGAGGGCCAAACCGTTCGTTGGCATGGGAACAGATGAGGGGTGCGCACGTTCAGCCCGTGTCACTTTCACGGGACAGGTCATGAACTGAAATGTATGCGAGACCAGAATACCTTCCCACACCATGGAAACTCGCCACCTTATTATTTGTCGCGGCGTGAAAGGTTATATTTCGGCTCCGTTACACGTGGATGCACGATGCTGTGCGAAATCCTGTGCTTGCTACAGAAAAGTGCATGAGCTGGAGTTGACGTATACACTGCGCCTGTACCACTGAGCTACTTCTTTGACGGAACACGAGCATTATTCGCATTTAATATCCCATTCAGTAAAGCTTGGGTCACAGCCATACTCACACTCTACCCGTACGTAATTAACTGCATTCGCATATTCGAGGTTCGATCGAAATTTTGTCGAACAATGTCGTTAGGAAGGTACCGGCAAAGTTAGTCGAGAGGCGTGGATTGTGGCCGTGAATGACTGCACGCTTCATTCACAAAACTTTATTAGTGTCCTGAAGCCCGGCCTTTTCAGATTGAGGCGCGTCGCGTCGGTACCGTCAGGCCGAGCATTTTGGCTTTATCGTGGACTTTCGGGATAACCCGTAGCTGATCTTGGTATGCGGTCTCACCATTTCGCTTCTCCGTTCGAGATTGAGCGTGTTGTGGGCGCACGGCGCTCCATAATATGTACACATGCAATGTACAAAAAAAAAACTTTGCTTTTATTTTGATCTAGCTGAATGATATTACACATTAAATACAATCGGAGTGAGTTATGGGCTTGGCAAAAAAATCATTAAACGTGAAGTGCAACTCGTTCCTCGTGAGTTACCTGCTGATCGTTAATTGTCGCTGTCACTCGGTGCTTTCGTAACCATCTACGTTCAGTGAAAAATCGTCGTCGTAAACATCACTGTTCAAAGCAATCTGATGACTCCTCCGCCGAACGACTTCGCCTACTCCGCGTCACATCATTATCTGGATGGGCATGACATTTTGCTCTCAAACTGCTCACCCCGCACAAACAGTAAATCGCTAGTAGTGTACTGCTACCTATCAATTGACGTACAAACGTAAGCGGTGCAGCGCTGGTAATTGGAGATTGTTCAGTTATTGAAGAGTACAACGCGAGTCCGCGTGTAATCTTATGGGATTCATGCACTACAGAAGCTGTTCATGCACTACAGAAAAGGTCAAATGATAACATTTAACTAACTTGCGACGCTGCAGAAAACTCGCGTAGCTTATGTCTACGCTGTAAGCTATCATCGAAAGCGCGAGCTGCCACTTTTTACACGAAAACTTGGCGTCTCGCCAGATGGTATCAAATTTATCGTGTCGTGCGCTGTTGTAAACCATAGTGCACGCTTTATTACGCGACAGCCCAAATGCGCCTCCCTCCGCCGCCAGGAGCGCCAAAGCATTTACGGCTAGTGGCGTTAGTCGCCACCTGATCGAAAGAGTACAGCCATGTCAATCCATCCATACATACGGCCAGGTGGCGTGAGCCACCACCTGATTTAAAGGGTACATACCGTACATACAGCCTTGTACATCCTTCCAGAAAGCTCGTCATCGTCATTTTAAAGGGAGCGGCAACTGCACAGAACATGAAATGGGATGACTGCACGGATGGAAAGATTGTCCCTCACATAGTAGTTACTCAAACCAACCCTGTTTTTTTCTTGCAAGAAGTGGAGGTATAGTTTTGATTCTTCATTGGAAAAAAAAAAATCGCAAAGGTAGCCTGTGGCGCCATCTGGTGGCCAAAACTTCAATAATCTGAACTGCCTTGTCACCTGACCGTCAACTAGTGTACGCGGCCAATTATTTCCCTGATCGTGTTGAAATATTCTTCGCTTCTTTATAGTAAAATATATTATTCCATAAAAATTTATGTATAGGTCTGCATTGCGCAATAAAGTGGCGCTGCCTTCGCATGACGTAATGATCCCGTGCTCAACGTTGCCGTTATCGTCAGCGTGTCTTGAGCAATTTTTCTTCGCGCTCACGAAATCGTGCATGCAGTTTCTAGGTCGCTAAGATTTCGGAGAGACTTGTTTTTTTTTTTTTTTACCTACACTGTCTCAGAAATGACGCGCAGTGACGTTTCCGGTGACTGCACTTGGCTCGTGTGTCGAGAGAGTAACGACGACGGGACAAGCCATCCACGACACAGGCGCATCAAACTTGGGCGCAGGCGCACCCAACGCGGTACGAACCGTCTCATTGTAACGACTTGTTATTTTCAAAAAATAGTCGTAAAGCTCACAATAAACGTAGTTAAGCATGGTTACAACAACTCCTGCGAAACCATAACGACAGCATATTACAAGTCGCCAGAAAGGCTATTGGCATCGCTATCAATTCTCAGCGTTACCGGATGAAAAGGCTCATCCGTGTTTGGAGCCTTTTAGATGGAAAAATACTGCTCATAAAATGACTGCGGGCTTTAATGAGTAACTACTGCAGCTGCGAACACTGAGAAGGGCAAGCTTTCAGTCACGCAGGAAAAAAAAACTGGTTTGAAACAATTGTCAGTCCCTTAAAGAACAAGAATTTGAAAAACTGATGAAACTTTGAAATTCGACTCGGATTATGCCACCGTTGTAATAAATAGTTTGGATAGTTAGTTGTATTTTTGATGGATTGTCGGCGCGCGGCGGCTGCTCGCGAGCCGTGACGTCACACTCACCGAGGAGCATACAGGTATCACGTGTTCTCGTCTTCGTTTTCTATTCTCCACCTCTTCTCTCGTCCCACTCTTTCCCTTCCACAAAAGCGCTGGTAGCTGCTGTTGCTGTACATATCGGTTTTGAAAACCGAAGTGGGAGTTCAGCGAGTCGAGAGACGCGAGCAACGGCTGTGATTGTTCACTTGCCCGTTTCAGGTGTGCGACGTCACCAAAACGTCACCACCTCAAGTTCATGGCGCCGCTGCTGTACGCGGCAGTTTGTGGAAAACGCATTAAATTCATTATTTCCCCGGAGTTTCTACCTGGAATTAAGGTTGTCTATCGATTTCAGTGCCCAATCTTTCAATTTGGCTTAAAATCGTGGCAGCAAGTCTTGCCGCATCTGTGCACGGTCTGAAGCGGAGTGAGTGCAAGGGGCTTGGCACGGCATGCTTGCAACACGTAATAGGTGAAGCACTGCACGCAACTAGCCGCTTAGCGCGGACAGCCGATTATTTCTGTTTCGTCGCTTTGTCGGTTGGCGTATCCGGGACTCCGCTATAGTTTCGAAATGCTCCTTGGTGTCTCCGCCGCGTGCCTTCAGACGCTCGTGCGAAAGGGCCAATCATTTCTGAACTTTGGGGAAAATAAAGGTATGGCTTTGTGGTGGGCACTTTAAATGACTGAGCACGTAAAGTGATGCAAATTGGTACTTACTAATTTAGTTTAGTGCGTAGTTATAAGCTCTCGGCACGCTGCTATGAATTTCATGCTTATTTTGTGGGCATGCTGTTTTTGTATAAATTATTGTGTGAATGAATGGGGCGGGGCATTGAAACCAAAGCTAAATTGTCTTTCCCTGTTGTGTCATGAAAGCCCGTGCATGCCCCAAACACAGAGGTGGCTTCACCAAAGGCAGATTTCCCCTGCTCCAAAATGATGGAAGGCATCCCCACCATGGCGTGACTAAACTATGTAACTACTCGAGGCACTAAAAAATCGCGAGGCACTTAGTCACTTGACTAAAATCATACAACATCGTGTAACAGCTAGCCACGTGATATGTTGCCGCGATAAACCACTAACTATAGTGGCGTGTCTAAAATCAACCTCACGTGACAGGTAGTCGAGTGACGGGCCTATAGCCACACGTATTACTAGAAAAAAAGTTAGCATGTATGCTAGCAAAAGCTTGAAATTGCTGGCAAAGCATGGACAAGGCTTCGCGAGGCCGAACGCTAGCTCCGCTGATGGCATTGCGCAGCTCGTGCAATGTGCGCACTTTTTTTTCTTTTATCAAGAATTTGTAGTTGATCCGCCACACTGGGATTCTGGCCGATTTGCTGCCGTTACACCGAACTTGCGCAAGAAGTTCTGGCTGGTCTCACTCTTATAGGTTGTCGCGCCATTTTTGTTTGTTTCAACAGTGAATTACCGAGGCATATTTGTGCGCCGCGTATTCAACATATATTTTGTGACTGCCTACAGTATAGTGGCCAGCAACTATGCATTCGCAAAGAGCTCAGCAACTTAGATAATCAACCTCTGTCGGAGGAAATAATTTTACTATATCGCCAGGATGCAACGTCACAGAAGGCCCTGCGATGCTACTGCACTTTTTGCGATCTGAACAGTTGTTTCTGAACAGTTGTAGCCAGAACGCTCTTCCTGTGTGCGTTCTCGTTTTCTCTCAAGTGCAGGTGCGTTTATTTCTTTTTCTGCACATCCTATTTCCCCACCCCCCGTGCTGTGTAGTTGCCAATATCTCTTTAACCTCTCCGCCTTTCTTCTCTCTCCCACACACCACTACGCGTGTGCCGATTTGTTCGGCACGAGCATGTTACGTCACTAAGAATCACTTAACGAGTAGTATTGAAAAGTGGGCAAGTTGGTAACGTCCTTACTTTGCTGTCTACTTTTTTTTTTTTTTTTTGCGCTGTTCACCTCGACCAGCTATCAATCGCGTAACATCGCGCCAACGAGCCGAACTGTTCTGCTTAAACGAAACGTCTACAATAAAAATGGCAACGGAAAACCTATGTTTCGTTTCTTCCGTCGTTATGTTAGGTAATACGGTATAGAAGGTGCTCACGCGTGACGTCATCCGCTTGGGGCGCTAGCGCGGCCGTCGCCATACTTGTGGTCTCGAGCGCGAACGTCCTCGTCGGACCACAACAAAGGTTCTCAGCAGCACGCGTTGTGCGCATAAGCTTGCGCACGGTTCTTCTTAGAAAGGCCTAAGGTTAGTCGGAGCGCCCCGCCCCCCTTCATTATCCTGTCCGTGTATGGGGTTGACTTTGCCCCACCCTCCCTATAATGTCAATGCATAGGGCTTGTTTCGTGCCTCTTCCTTCCGCCCCTTCCTTGTGCGCACGCCTATCAGCGTGCGTATATTTTTCCGAAACAACGGCTTAGTGAGGTCCAGCGCTGCCAAACTTCAGGCTGCCGTATGCCGGATCGCTGACGGACCTCAACTATGGCGACGCCAGCGAGTGCGCCACCTGACCCAATGAGCTTAGCGAATATGACCTTGCCTTGAGGCTCTATAATCTGTTCCGAAGATCTGAGTATATACCAGTTTAACTTAGCCTTCGGTGGCAGGTTGAAGTGACTAGTTGCCCGCCTTTTTTTTTTTTTTGCGAATTTATGTAGCAAATGATTATTTCATGGCACACGTACGATAAAACTAAGTATCCTTGTGACTAAGTGTGTAATGTTCTGCGATCGTGCTGAACGTTTTTTTTTTCTTCTCCCACTTGGTTATGAGCTTCTCAGCTCCTAATTGTCAGCGTTTCACGTGTAATGAAGTTGTTGCAATTCCTGTCAAACCGCACTGCGAAAACTCCATTTTTAAAGGCAAAATATCTGAAGTACACATCAACCAAACTTTTACAAGACTCGGGCTTCGCTCCAAATGCGAATTTTCTGTTCTGTTGATTGTGCATGACGCTTCCAATCTGACAGGTAACTGCATAAGTCACCAGAAATACTACAGGTTGGAACACTTAGAGGTTGTGTTTCTTCATAAAAGGGGCAATATAGATTTCTGAAAAATGCCATGTTTCACAGCCGTTTGTTGTTCTATACGCAGTATACCGGTCCTTCAATGCTTTGAACGTGTCTGGTAGTACGCAGCTTTTTTCCAATGGTGTGGGGACCGTGACCCTGATGCATGGGTGTTGGTCTCGAAGTGAGGTTCCCGTTATTCCATAGCGTAGCTGATATTACAGTTATAGAAGCGTTATGAGGTCTAAAAGGGAATAAAGCTACAATGCCGCAAACGTTCCCTGCCGGCAGCGCACGCTAGTTTAGCCGGATAGCGTCTACGTACTCAGGCTGTGACGGTGGCGTCACATAGAGGAGGGTGAATGCGTTATAAACAGGCTGTGACGCTGGCGTCACATAGAGGAGGGTGAATGCCTTATAAACAGGCTGTGACGCTGGCGTCACATAGAGAAGGGTGAATGCGTTATAAAAGTAAAAAAAAACTGAGAATGCTTGCTTCTATGCCTGTTTGAAGTAATACATTTGTTTAGTAACAACAAAGGTACATAGATGTGCCCCAAACCGAAGATATTTACGTTGCAGAATTGCGCTCATCGATGTTAGGCCTAGACACGTCTGAATTGGGAAGTTATCTCAATAACTACGCATAGTTAGCTGTGATAGTATGTTTTCGAAGCTACCTGAGGCAAGCAAAACCAATTTACACAGTCGTTTGCTACGAATGAAGCGGATGCGTCTTCATCAGCGCTAAATTCAACTCGAAAAGGGCGTCCGAAACCGCCGCCTTGTTTAACGTACACCACTTTAACCGTGCAAGCACAGCAACGCTAAATCTGAAAAAATACCGTGCTTACGATGAATTCTACGGGTGGTTGTTCGGTGTTCTGCCTATGTGCATTTCAGTCGCGCTAAATTAAAACTGTATATTACCATACGGTGAATATGGTAAGGCCGTGCATAGCGTGGTAACTATAGAACGGTAAAACGTCGGCTAAAAAGAATCGACCTTCGCGCATGACGCTAACGTTTGATCGCCCGATTCGCGATATATGTGCGATCACGTAACGCGTGCTCGAGGAATGGTATTCTTCTTGATATAGCTGTAAAACCAGCGCTGGTGACCACGACACGTGATCAGCAGGAGCTGTCTAATGTCGAGTGCAACGCGAAGGTTGCAGACTAAAAATAAAAGCGCATCCTCCAATGCATCGAAGCTGACGTCGCTGTCGTCACGTTAGAGATACCGATTAAACTCCTATGCGAATTTGTGCCATACTTGATTCACTGCGCTAGATTTACGGTGTCTATCACCGCGCAGCAACCGCATCGCCAGCCGAAGCGTCGAAACATGTGCACCTTGATGCGACAAAAGTCTCAGCCATGAACCAAATATTATTCTGCAGAAGGAACAGCGGTAGCGTCGCCCCGCCGCGGTGGTCTAGTGGCTAAGGTACTCGGCTGCTGACCCGCAGGTCGCGGGTTCGAATCCCGGCTGCGGTGGCTGCATTTCCGAAGGAGGCGGAAATGTTGTAGGCCCGTGTGCTCAGATTTGGGTGCACGTTAAAGAACCCTAGGTGGTCTAAATTTCCGGAGCCTTCCACTACGGCGTCTCTCATAATCATATGGTGGTTTTGGGACGTTAAACCCCACATATCAATCAACAGCGGTAGCGTGCGCATTCGCCAGCTCGCACAACGATGCCACGTGCGATGCCACCGCAACCAAACAAAAGCACAACCAACCAGTGCATCGTAACTTGCATATATAGCAGATTTCGTCAAAAAGTTCGATAGCACGTGCGAATGTATACTTCAATAGCACTTGGATCTCGGGAAATTTCAGAGGTTTCTTTTTTTTTTTCCACACGCCATTACTGACTCACCGTTTTGCGCAGATGCACAACACCAAGTAAAAATGATTCATCTTTCCTTCTTCTGGCGCGTGTCATTGGCATATGTACAGTCGTTGATTGATTGATTTGATTGATTTGTGGGGTTTAACGTCCCAAGACCACCATATGATTATGAGAGACGCCGTAGTGGAGGGCTCCGGAAATTTCGATCACCTAGGGTTCTTTAACGTGCGCCCAAATCTGAGCACACGGGCCATCGGAAATGCAGCCGGATTCGAACCCGCGCCCTGCGGGTCAGCAGCCGAGTGCCTTAGCCACTAGACCACCGCGGTGGGGCTACAGTCGTTGGCAAGCTTAAAAGGGACCCTGAAAGACTTTTTCAAGTAACCATGGAATGAATTCACTGGAAGAGCATATTGCCTTACGAATTCAACGCCGCAGAAGTTTCAAGAATCCGTCTTGTACGAGCGCAGTTACAAAACGATAGTTATAGCGTGAGAACAGAACGACGACACGGAGACAAAGACACGAGCGCTCGTGTCGTTCGTGTCGCTGTGTCTTCGTTCCGTTCTCGCGCTGTAACTATCGTCATGCCATACCAGCTAGCCCAAGCTGCCACACTTCGCAGTTACAAGGATTTGTCGCACGCTGCGAACGCATTCTTTCTTCTCTCGTGCTCAAAATACGTTGCAAGGCCCCTTTAACACAGACGCTCCGCAGCGTAATTGACGCTAGCGCCGCGTAGCTTTGGGTTCTGCTGCCGAGATGTTACCCACTCGTGCCGACATACTATGCAATCATAGCGAGGTGTTATCTCGGCAACAGCAACCAACTCTTCGCGGCTCGTCACGCGTCGGTGCGTCCGTCTTTTAAGCTTGCTGACGACTGTACATAAGTTCATCCTTTCCATGCTGCGCATGAAGTGTTGCAAGTCGGCGCTGTGCCTGCTTCTCCCACGCTGTAGACTTCTATTTTTGCGCTGTGTTCCCTCCCATTGTAAGTTTTGATGAATGTTCCAAGTGCCTGGCTGACTGGTTGTTTACTTTTTTTCCCCCAGGACCAGGGGGACCATTCCTCATCGTGCCTTCTTGATACATCATCAGCGGCTGGTTTAGAACAACTGGTCGTGATGTTGACGCGTTGAACATGGAGGGACTTCTGCGAACTCCTGTGAACGCGCTACTAGCAATTGATTTTTATTTAGAAACAACGTCCTCATGTACATAAAATGTTCGTCATGGTTGAAACTAAATTTTGAACAAGTGATCATCGAGGAAACAAACAAGCGAGAGATTTTTCGTTACCCCAACGAGCTCTCCGTTGAAGGTGTTTTTTTTTTTTTTTAGCTATTGACACTCGCTGGTGGGCTGAAACAGCGGGGTGTACGTTGAAAAAAAAAATGAAAAACAAGTGTATCGGCTCTCGTCTCGCGAGATTAAACAGATGAGCACCAAGGCGGCCGTAGGACCGAGGATTGATTGATTGATTGATATGTGAGGTGTAACGTCCCAAAACCACCATATGATGAAGAGAGACGCTGTCTGTTAGACATCGTTAAGGCTTATCGTATCGGGAAGTGTGGCACTGATTACGTCAGCCAGGTGTCCGTTACGTTCTTTGAATGTGAAGGTTTTTTTTTTTTTCGAGAGTTAAAATGAAGTGATGAAGTGTTTGTCCTTTTGGTGTGCGGGCATGCGCGATTTTCATATCTTGCCTGTTTGTTTCATTTGTGATCTCGTGTTCAGTTTTAGGTTTAATGATGTCGCATGTATATATAAATATATATATGGGTGTTGTTTCTAAATTAAGTTCACTTGCTTGTGCTGTGTTCACAAGTCTCCGTTCCTTCGTAGCGCTTCACCGTCGTGAGCTCCTGATTGTTTTGTGAGTGGCCAACAGCATCACTGGACGCTTCAAGCTGCTCTTGTTTCGACCGCCTCTTTTCCGTTCGTACATCATTAAAAATGTTTTGCGAGGTAGCCCACCCAAGGCTTAGCGCTCAGTTTTGGTACTGCTTATAAGTTATTCCGCCTACTATGACTAATTTAATCTCCAGAAGTCCGTTCTCGATACAGACAATGGTACCCGTTGTTCTACTTGTCAAGTCCTGTATTGCCACATTATGCGACACGTTAACTTTTTGGGTCATCGCATCCTCCCACAACGCTTAAGAGTTAATACAAAGATCTCACGAAGGGAGTCGTGGGCGTGTGGTACGTCACGGCTCCGCACTTTGTTCAATGACTTTACTTTTTTTTTTCTTCGAGTGTCTAACAAACGCAACGGTCGACGCCATCTGCATCGCTACCCGGTGCTTCATTGTAGCTTGTAGCACGTATCATTGAGCGCTAGGTCGTGGGTGCGATCCTCTGACGCATCCTTGTTGAACACGGCTCGCTTGTAAGCTCGTGAGGCGGCAGAGGTAAATTTCGCGCGTGTCCAATGCCACTGACGTCATTTTGTGGCTAAGGCTTGCGACGTCGGCCCTTCGGTCGCCAGACTGGTGTGGATTGGGGCGGTATGCGCATGCGCAGTAGATTTCCTTTGCGACAGGCCATTACGGGGTCTTAAAGCTAGCATGACCGCGGTACGCTCAAGTGCGTCCCCGCGTAGCAATACTTCGAGAACTTGGTTGTTCACGTAATGTTCCTTTGCTGTCGCAGTTTCTAGTGCTTTATGCAAATCAAGTGCAAACTTGTTGTTGGTCGTTGCCATTTTGTGTGTGTGTGTGTTTATAGCGTGTGCAGTTTGCGTAGCAACGCGTTGTTAATGGACACGTTTTAGTGTTTGATGCGTTTATGAAGTGACTATTTTTTTATTATTTGGACGCTTTCTCGGTTCATCATGTCCAGGATTATTCGCACGTTGTTCGACATGCCGCCCGCTTCGACGCCTCTTTAAAATTGGAAGGAGTCTCTTGCCTCGAGCCAATAAGCCGTGATAGCGGTTTGGGATTAGGAAAGACGCAAATGTTACCGACGTTGGGAGTACACTGCAGCGTCATGATTAGGGTCATAAGTTAGATGCGAGGGAAGAAGGTACGGCCACTTAGCCCGAATTCTAGTCGCACTTTCCCACGTTCTTCCGGAGCTTTGGGCTGGTCTAGCTTGTGTTCCCGATTTTGTCACGACTGTACTGGAGTAGTCCATCAACTGAAGACCAGTTCCGCGTTTGCAAGCAGTGGTAGGCGCCGTCGACATACTAAGGCGCTTGTGGCAACGTCGTGGCACGTACACGCTGGAGGCTCCCCGACGCGCTGTGCTCGGAGGCAGTTCTGAAGCTGCTGTGCCATTTGTCACGTGATCATAGAGGGTGGTGGCGAGCTTTGGGCTGGGCGGAGCCTACGCACTGTGACGACGCTACAGGCGCCTACCGCTGTCTACAAGCATGGAATAGGTTTACCAGCGCTTCAGGGTGCGTTCTAATGACAGTGTGACAGCAGGGTAGGCTTTCGTGAGTTCACCAAGTGGCCTACGCTATAGAATTGCGCATACAGACTTATGTGTTTGTTGCTGCGCAAATAAGCTTTAAGCTTGTTAACGGAGGTACACGTAAGCGGTCCCTCGAAACACACCTTGTCACGTCTTCGCTTGTTGAAGTCGAGGTTTTACTTTTTCACTACGTGTTGTTGGCACCTACGAGCGTCACAACAAAGCAATGTGACCAAATTTTTTTCCGCGTGATAGTTTACTTGCCACGTGTTCTTTTTTACTGAGACGAGTAGCGGGCGCCGAGTATAGAGCACGTTGTTTTTATCAACTGTGTGCGTGACCATTTTTCTATCCTCTGGCAGGCTGTGCAAAAATGTATAAATGACAAAGAAAGCAAATTCTTTTATATGTTCACTGTTTTTGAATGTTAACGCATTGTCTCACATGTTTGTCTCCTTTGGCAAATTGTGAGAAAAAGATGTAGAAGTCAGCGTATGTGCTTAAATCCAATCCTACTTCGTTTACCTTTTTGTTGTGCAGTGGTACATGTCACCAGCCTTTCTAATCTTAATGTTTTTATTGCTTCTTTATTGATTATCGTGTATTTTATAAGGCATAGGTAGTTCGGAAGTTGTTCATGTTGTCTGCGAGCGGCATTCTTTTCTTTGTCCTAAAAAGGCGTGTCAGTCGTATGTTCCAAATACTGCTTTAGCGCAGCATGGATGATCAAACGAAGTGCCATTACCTCGTATCTTACACAAATAGTATGCGCTCTTGGTTGAAGACGGTTGAATGTTAGTGGTTTGTTTTCAATGCGATATTAATTACATGAACACTCGGCTGCTTCTTGCCGTCATGCCCCGCATATGTATATGTTTGAATAAATACTAAAAAAACAAGCGAAAAGAATTCCCACGCACCCGGCCGGGGATTCGAATCGGTGACCCCTCGCATCGCAGTGCGCTGCGTTAGACCATTTAGTCACACGCCATTCGTGCGAATATGCACGTTTAGTTACTGTATATGCTATCTTTAGGCTCACTGTTTATCACTGTTTCTTTTTCAGTTTTAACGCATTGTACATGCTATCTAAAGGTAGCGTGTACAGTAACTCGCACGTACACCTTGTGTCAGACGCCGCCACCGTGTGGAGAGAGGGGTCATTCTACTCGCCGCACTTTTAAAAGATAAACAAACATCTTCGAGCGTTGCGCTGTGTGTTGTCGACGCTTGCAGCGCGTTGTCCAAATGCATTAAGGCGTAACAACTGTGATAGTCGTTACTTGACGCTCGTCCTGTGTGTACCTGCACGTTCTTTTCGAGCGTCTTTTTGTTTGTTTGTTGGTTTGTTTGTTTCAGCTACAAGTACCAAGGTGCTTGTGGTTCTTCGTGCGTGTGACTGTGACCTTTTTTGTAACTGTGACTCTTTGTAAATGCTAAGTGTATAGTTGTAGCGTTGCTGCTCTCGTACGTATGTAAAATAAATAGGTTGAATTTGAACTTTCGTGTCGTTTGCTATTCCTGTTATACGTCCTCGTCAGGTAGGTATAGCTCCTCGTAGAACTCCCCGACAAGATGGACTCATTCCGGGGACAATTATTTATTTATTTACAGAATACTGCAGGCCTAAAAAACGGGCCCGGGGGGAGTTTGAAAGATGGAGAGAGAGGGAGAGCACGCACCCACAAACTCGCACTCCACAGTGATCGTCTGCAATCGCCGGTGCAAGTCTGTCCCTTTAAAAAAGTTGAGCACCGCCTTCGTCGCCTTCACCCGCGATGACCACTGGAGTCGACATCGCAGAATGGTTCCTGTCATCATTGGTCTCTGGAGATTCGCTCTGCGCACTGTGGAGAGAACAGTCGCAGAAAATGTGCTGCAATGGTCTCGTCGAAAAAGGGGTCGGCAGCCATTTCGATTAGGAAGGAGGACGACTTTGTGAAAACCACTCTCAGCCATAAACGGCAGGGTGGCACAAAAAAGTAGGAAGGAAGGAACAAACTTAATGATTAAGAAGTAGCAATGCGAAGTGCAAACAGCAAGAGTATATAGCAGCAGTCAAACGGGAAGTTTTTCCTTATACGTACTTGAAATAAGGCCGTGTTGAAAAGAACTAGTCGTATTTTTATGCACGTGAATGATGATGAGAAAACAATTCTAATTAGTCATTGTATTAGGAATCTGGAAACACGAGGTAACAAGTTAATGACTCCATAAAAACAGCAAAATGAATGACAGTAGGGTATTTGCGTTGACTTCAGGCTTGACAAAGTAGTTTTTTTTACTGTCATGAGGTGTATATTTATTCTTGTAGGCTAATAAATAATGTAGGGCATTACTTTATTCTAAGTAGTTTAAAAAAAAATACTGATCACTTTCCTAATCAATACTTCTGTCTGCCTCCTTTCTGAACCGTTTCCTGCGCACTAAGGACGTATATTTCTTTCGAAAATGCCACTGCCCAGTTTTTACGTTAGCGGAGCTGCAACTTTTGCAGAGGTTCAAGCAAGATTAGAAATTGAGCAACGTGGAATAGGTAGGCTTGCTTTAGAAGCTCACAGCAATACAAATCGGAGTACAAGGTGATATGGGATGGACATCATTCGAGGGCAGGGAAGCTAGCAGCAAGATAAATTTTGAGAAGTAATTGAGAGAAATGGGGGAGGAGCGTTGGGCTAGGAAGGTTTTCAGCTACTTGTACATGAAGAATGTCGATACAAAATGAAGGAAGCGAACCAGGAAATTGACTGGTAAATACTTAGAAAACAGCAGGTGGCCAAACCAAAAAGAACTATCGGTTAAGCAGAAAGTGAAGGAAACGGAGACTGACATGTGGAGAATGGGCATGATTAAGAAGTCCGCACTAGTAATCTATCGAACCTTTAAGCAGGAAATTGCCAAGGAAAGGATCTATGATAATACTCGGGGCAGTTCTCTACTGTTTGAGGCCAGGACGGGAGTACTGCGAACCAAGACATATCGGGCCAAATACGAAGGGGTAGACACAGTATGCAGTGCGTGTGGAGAGGAAGTGCCGAACACTTGATAATTTTCTGTAAAGGGCTTCACCCTATATAGTTCAGGATGATGGCGCAGAGTTTTTCAAAGCACTGGGATTTAGAGACAGGGAGGGCAAAATAGACTTTAATCGGGTAGAGTTAACTATAAGGAGGTTATCTTATTGGTGGCTAAAATCAAGGCACGAGCGAAAATTAAACCCTTTACTGCAAAGTATCAGTCCTCAAGTTCACTATTTAAAAGAAAAAAAAAAAGATGCATCTAGTTTTTGGTTCACTCAGTCTTACGGCTAGGTGGCGTAAAGGGTACAGTGTATAGGTGTTCTGTGGTACAGCCATATCAGACCATTCATACATGCTTCGCCCCTCACTAGTTTTGTTGCTCGGCTCGCGCAGCGGTATATACTGGGCGCGGCATCTGCGTGGACTGCTAACCGACTGCTAATTGCGAAGCAAGACTTATCTGGCCAAATTATCGGACCAAGACTTATCGGGTGCCGCTAATAAGCGACAGCGTGAGATAAGCCAGGCACGGAGTTTTTTTATTTTTGCATATCCTTGCTTCATCCGCGTTACGTCATCCGCAAGGATTGCTAGCGTCGGGAACGCCATTTTGAAGATCCTGGTGTTGGCGCGCATGAAATTCGCAGCACGTGTTCCAAAATCGCGCAGCAATAAGGATGCTTAGAGACCTACGGAACCCTTTCAGCGCGCCAAAACATGGACAGCAGGACGGCGCGTACGTACGGATTTTTTTTTTTTTAATGGCGCTGCAATGGTGTTGCCTTCTTGCGGATCAGGCTCAGTGCACGCCCTCTAAGAGTACGCAGCGTGACCTGAATGGAAAATGTTTGCATAATAGCGGAAGGAAGGTGCGGAGAGGTTCCTAGGCATTTAATGGAGCTTAGCGGATTCGCTAAGACCAACATGCTTGAGAATTTCTGGTCTAAAATATAGTATGCACACTTCCATAATGGCATATATGGAATTCATCAAACAATGTAAGAAAAGTTACAAGGACTAGTTAACCTATATGCCAAATATCAAGCTTGGGAACGAGGCAGCTGCTTCTGCCATGCAACAAAGGCATCCGAGATTTCACTCACATGTGCTGTAAGTGAAGTATATCAGTTAGTGCGTGAATATTGAACTTTTGTTGAAGTAATTTTATTGTCATTCAGTACTAATGTAGTGTCATCACTTTGGGCCTGCTATGCTGTAAGTATGCATGCTGTTGTGACCGTCTGTGAACCGCACGAAGAGTTCTCGACGCATTCCAAGCAAGGGTGTGCCGTAGAGGCGGGCTGATTATTTCTCTGTCAAGCACGAACAAGGAGTACAACCGACCGGTTAGGCGCGAACGAAACAAACAAGACGGGAAAAGCCATTGTGACCTTGACTCCATACAAAGTACGAGAAGCATTTCGGGCAAGCAACGAGGCCAAGGAGCCATCATCGAAGCCACTGTGGTATTTGCTGTTTAGGGTGGAAGCTATAGGGCTAATCCAGCTGCTGCTGCACCTTTCGAAGAGAGTGAAGTCACGGAAATTTGCAGGTGTTGCTGAGTAACTCTTAGCAATACTGTTCTTTCAATGGAATCCACCATAATGGCGAATTCTCATCGCCATAGTGAAATTACCATTGGAATCCCGCCAATGGAGTTTGCCTTAATGGCGAATTCCATTGAGAGAACAGGAGAATAGAGAGGCAGGGCAGGGATAAGTGAAAGACAGAGCATTGAGAACAGGGTAACTCGATCTTCCACTGGAATGTGGCACGCTCCCGGAGAGCAGTTGAGAGGGTGACTAGAGGGAGATTTTGTGATCAAAACATTCCATCATCATCATCATCATCAGCCTGACTACGTCCACTGCAGGACAAAGGCCTCTCCCATGTTCCGCCAGTTAACCCGGTCCTGTGCTTGCTGCTTCCAATTTATACCCGCAAACTTCTTAATCTCATCTGCCCACCTAACCTTCTGTCTCCCCCTAACCCGCTTCCCTTCTCTGGGAATCCAGTCAGTTACCCTTAATGACCAGCGGTTATCCTGTCTACGCGCTACATGCCCTGCCCATGTCCATTTCTTCTTCTTGATTTCAGCTATGATATCCTTAACCCCCGTTTGTTCCCTAATCCACTCTGCTCTCTTCTTGTCTCTTAAGGTTACACCTACCATTTTTACATCTACCATGCGCTTCGCCGATGACATTGCATTGCTGAGTAACTCGGGGGACGAATTGCAACTCATGATTAAGGAGTTAGACAAGGAGAGCAGAAAAGTGGGTCTTAAAATTAATCTGCAGAAAACGAAAGTAATGTACAACAACCTCGGCAAAGAGCAGCGCTTCGAGATAGGTAATAGTGCACTTGAAGTTGTAAAAGACTATGTCTACTTAGGGCAGGTAATAACCGCAGAGCCGAACCACGAGATTGAAGTAACTAGAAGAATAAGAATGGGGTGGAGCACATTCGGCAAGCACTCTCAAATTATGACAGGTAGATTGCCACTATCCCTCAAGAGGAAGGTATATAACAGCTGTATCTTGCCGGTACTTAGCTACGGAGCAGAAACCTGGAGACTTACAAAGAGGGTTCAGCTTAAATTGAGGACGACGCAGCGAGCAAAACATTCCAAGCCCCAGCATACTCTCTGGGGGGGGGGGGGGCAGCAGTAAAATACGCGTGAAATCGGGTCAGTCAGTTGTTCTTCATTGTCCAAATACATAGTATGTTTGTGCAGTGACGAATTTCGCGGACATCCAGCTGTCATCGTCGTCACCAGTAAAACAGAGCGCAACGGTGGTTTCAAACTACACGTGGTTGCTACCATTTCCGCCGCACTCGCTGGTTGAAGAAAAATTGGGAGACAGTGACGTTCAAAGGCCACGTGTCTCTTCGTACCACGCCTACCTGAGTGCCTAGAATATAGTCTATGGGCACCAACCTTACTAAGGATCTAGTAACGTTGACAGGCACTGTGTGCAGCTTTTCAGGCGAGAGCGCTACAAACTACACATGGATGCTTTTTGCGAAGCAAAAACCCTCTCACTACCAATGGAGGACACTACCTTTTCTTATGTGATCCTTAAAAGGAAAAGAAGAGAAAAGTTAGCCCCGTAACTGTCTGCATTAGAGTGTGACACCTCAGCAGTAGCTCACAAGGGATGAGGGTAAGGAGGGATTCAAAGAATAGGATTAAAAGGTATACATAGAGGGAGAGGCACAGGGACAAGGAGCGACGGAAGTAAAGGGATGATATGAAAGATGAACACGGTCGCAGGAGTCCGAGGACGGGGCACCACTCGGCGAGAGCTCTCGTCGGCGTCAGGAAATGGCGTAGGGGGAGCTCAGTCGGCCAGAGCTGCGCTGTCGTCGGCGATCGCGGAGACACAACCGGTCGGCACGAAATCCAGCGAGCGAGTCGACAGTACTCCTGCACCTGTTCGATCACTGAAACACGCTTGCTTTGAGCGCGCTTTTGAGTGATCCTGCTATCCCAATGGAATTCGCCATTGTTCAACCGCTCCTCATTCTCCTTCTCTTCATAGTATCTGCTACACGGGGTGGCATGTTTGAAAATAAACCTGTCGGGCCACTACACTGTTCAACCCTAACGCAGACAGGCAAGTTTGTCACGTGTCCAACGGAGCCAATCTTTCCGAGGATGATGACCTCTTCTCCACCTTTGTTTTCGAGCCTGTACTTTCGAGCTTCAATGGTCAGTTTGGAATAATCTGCAAGTCGGCTGGCTTACCTGTAAGGCTTGTTTTCCAACCAAAAATTCTTGTTCACAGACTGCTCTTCTCGCTCATTGTGCAGCGAAGGCACGCGAGTACAACAAAATGTCACCTCTTCAAATTCTAGCGATGGCACGCAAGCACGCGAGTACAACACAATGAGCGAAAAACGCAGTCTGTGAACGAGAGCTTTTGGTTGAAAAACAAACATTACAGGAAAGCCACCTTGCAGATTATTGCAAACTGTCCATTAACCCCTTGCCGGGAGAGTGAATGACCGGAAGGCTGCGGAAGTGAAGTGGGCGTCTGCCAACGCTGTGCGTCCGCCTTTTCCGCGTGAAAATAAAAAAAAAAGCAACATTACTTTATTTTCTACAGAATGCTGATTATAAAGAAACGCTGCATGAACCAAGGAGACATTTGTTTTGCTTCGTGAAGTGTCATTTTGCGTTTTTTGAACGTCCGAAAACCGTTTTAGGTGCACCTCACAGTCAAAACATGTCAAAAGGATGGCTCGTCGCCCTCCAGCTATATCCCACGACTCGCCGAAGGAGAATTGCGTCGAATTTCACTCTCAAATGAATGAATTTCACTCACAAATTATTTACAAATACTGCTGTCTCGATGGACGAGACATGCAGAAATGTGTGCATGAGTTAGTAAAGGTAAACAACAGTCATACAACGCATGGTAAAAGTATCACAATATGTGGTTCAGTAATTTTTCCACAAACTGTTCATGCGGCTTTTTTCTCTCAAAGAACCATCTATTCTGTTCTAAATGTCGACAGCGCTTGTAAAAAAAGAGTGCTTTATAAGAAATTGACAAATAGCTGAAAAGGTACAATATTGAGTGAGTACATGTGATCGGCGCATGGGACGCCTAGTGAAATGAATGAAAGAAATCGGAGCCTGAATGAAGCTGTGGCCCACGCTCAAGCGTGCGCCGATGAACCAGTGGCTCTAAGGTTGAAGCATATGCGTGAGATGAAGGAGAAAAATGATACTTTGCTTTCTTTTGTATGACCTCAAGTTTGTTTATCTCAAGGGCAGTCTAGGGCGACCATACCACCGAGGAGTAACGGCCTGACTATAGGGATACGTAAGCGGTTAATATACAGTCAGGTGTTGAGTGCTTGAGAGTTCGTTTTAAGTATCCCAACTTCCTATAAGTGCCCTAGCGCAAATGGTCTCAGTGTTAAGGTGCCACTTCAGATTTTCTGCAAGGTAATGCCAGATATTTGAAGGTATTCACAGAATCGAGGTAGTTCCCATTGTCAATATATATAACTGAAACCTATAGTGGCTGCTTTTTATTAGTAAATATCATTTGTACAGTCTTTTGGTAATCGATACTCATTTGCCACGCAGTGCTTGAGCCGAAAAAGTGCGAAAATGCATAGTTGAGACCTTCTTGATCCCGTTTATTAATTAGACTGGCGTAAAGCACATGGTTGTCAGCACACAATCGCACTTTCACTGATGAGTCCTAAACTACCTGTGTGATATCGTTAATGCAAATAATGAACAATAAAGGCCCAAAGTCCGAGCCTACGCAAGAAGTAACTGTGGCCGATGACGACAGCACACGATTGAAAGTAACTAATTGGGATATTAAACGTAACTAAAATCAGCTATTCAGTATTTAAGAAGGTTAGCATCGATATGTAGCAAGCTTAGTTTCAAAAGCAGTAATTCATGGCAAACCTTGTCAAATGGTTTGCTGCAATCTAAAAAAAAATACTGTCAGCGCAAGATGATCGATCCGGGATTTGATGCAAATGATGAGTGCAAGAAGCAAGCTGTGTTTGCGGCAGGAGTACAATTTTCTAAAACCATGCTGTGCATTAGCAAATTATGAGTTAGACTCTAGACAGTGAGATTTGTGAAGATCACATCTTGTAATAATTTTCAACAATCACTTGTAAGTGATATGATTCGGTAATTAAGAAGGGAACTTCTGGGGCCGAATTCATAGATTGGAACCACCATCCCTATTATTCATTCCTTTGGAAGTTGACAAATACTCAATGATTGTTCAAATATTTTAGTCGGTATCATGAATAAACTACGTTAGTGGTTTTAAGGAATTTGCTATATATACCATCATAATCAGCAGCGGAGTAGAATCGTGAGTTATTTATTAGCTTGATGATTCCAGATATCTCGATAATCATAGAATTCATTGGCATGTAATTACATTACACGCCATTATAGTGTGGAGCATGCACGTGGATATACGTGTGCGATTTCCAAGTCGAACCTCAATTAGCAAAATTCAGGTCATCAAGCACCACCCGCAGCTCTACCAGCTTGCCTCACAAACTCCATGACCCTCCCCCCCCCCCCCCCCAAAAAAAATCCACTTCTCCCGTCCCGCCCACAGGAAGCTGCCGGACTAACCTTTAATAAAGTTCACTCGCTCATTCATTCAGTTTTGATGTGAAACTTTTCTCCTTTGTCGCTTCACTGTTCAATGTCATTTTAAATAGCAGAGCACACTATTCACACTGAGGAGGGACAGGACGGCTGCTGAATTGCGCTGTCCCGTGTCGTTATATCAACGCCGCTTGTGTTTTCTCGAAGCGCGCTAAAAGTTTACTGTGCGAACAACTTACTGACCACTCATTACCTTGGCTCTTCTTTCGTCAGAAAACATAGCGATATGGCCATTCTTTTAGCTGTAACTTTCGGACGTCCAAGCAGCATAATCTTGCTCATATCTGCTCATTACGCTTGTCTTTGTATTGCGGTTAAGAGTGCGCCTGACACGATCGTGTATAAAAAAAGTGTAGTTTTTAAGCTGCGCGTCAGCACCCATTCCGTTCGTTGTTCCTCGCGCACGTGTTGTTCGGGATATTTTGGAAGATGAAGCCTGACCGACTTTCCGCATATCGCGCGCAGACAACCAAGGTAATCTGATAGTTCCGATGCCGCTGCACGGCAGGATGCTTCTAAGAACAGTCGACTCTCGGAATGACGCAACCCTTGTGTGCAGTACTCGAGAGATGACATTGGCAGAAAAGTAACGTCGACACAACAAGTTAGCGTGAGAGAGCTTGTCGTCCGACAATGCAGACTGTGACACCAGCTGGCCGCCTGGTGTGGCCCTCCTTCGGGAGTGGTTGTTTTCGCGGCGCAGCACGGCACACCTGTCCCCGCAAGCGACCCGAGCTCCGCACGCCCCGCCAGGAGCTCTGGCATTGTTCCCAGGAACAGAGGCTGCATCGCGACTCGAGTCGCACCTTGCATGCGTGGCCCGAACGTGCGCGGGAAAAATCCGCTGCGTGCATCCGCGGCGGGACGAAATGTAACCAGCGGGAGGACACTGGAAAGGGCCTGTCCTTTTTTCTCTCGAAAAGAAGACTGAGAGATCGCGGGGCGGTCAGCAGTATGGCTGTTCGAAAAACACGGGAGTCCCCCCCCCCCTCCCACAATGGGGGCCTCGACTAGCGAGAGCTTCCCTTTTGTCCCCAAAGGCCAGGTGCCCTTTGTCGGCGTGCAGGAAGCAACCCCGCGACAGCTTTTCTCCTCCTCACAATGGGCCACCTTTCTTCCCTTTCTTTTCTGGGAGCGAGCACAGAGACGCACGCGCGCTCGAAACACTGTGTGTCGCACCGCTGTTCAATTCTTCAAAAAGAAGGGAGGGGGGGGGGGAGAGAGAGAAAGACCTTGTTGCAGCCGCTTCCGCCCGCAGCGGCGGCGCGGACCATGGGACAGTCCCGCTGTCGCAGCGTGGTACGACCCATTCCTTTCTGCGTGGCTCCAGTTCCGTTCATCCGCGCGCAAGACTCTTGCCTCTTGGAAAAAGGAACCCTTCTCCTTATGTCTTTTGACATCCCACATCCACTTCTGTTCCTCTGTACGCGCAAAACGGTGTGAGAAAAAAAATAATAAACGCACTGATTACTAGCCGTTTCCACCGTCATTCGCAGCTCTACGAACTACACCCGCACGTCCACACGTACAAATGTATTCATTAATAACAAATCGCTTTACTCCCCAAAGATAAGTGGTGAAACGGCTATCACTTGCAGCTATAGCGTGACGACCTTGCCGATTAGCGCTGCACGCAACTATGCCGTGAAGAGAAAAAAAAAAGCGATCGCGGCCTGTTTCAGTGCCACGGGCATTGTTGTTGGACCCTCTGTTGCGGTGCCAGCGGGCGCTTTCAAACTGAAAGAGAACCCTCCTCGGGGGTTAAAAGAGGAGGCTTTTGAGAGCCGGTCCACTCTCGCTGCCAGAATGGCCACAAATCAAGAGCGTATCGGAGCGGCGCTCGTTTTGCTTTTGTCGCTGTCGCCTGTCAACACCGCGTACACTCGTTGCGGCCAGCCCAAACGACGCGGAGTGTGTTTGCGTGTGAGGAAGGACCGATGCGAGGCCCTTCGGTGAATGCGTATTCGTCGCATTGTTCGCTTTATTGGCGAGCTCCCGGTAAAAATCTCGAACTTAATTACGCGCGGCGATGACGACGGCCCCAGCGACGTCACAACAGTGTGTTCGTATTGAATCCACGGAGCGCATATAAGTTGGTTTTGAAAGTGTACTCCTCCCGTTCCATTCGTTGATCCGAGTCCGAAAGAAAACGAGCTCTTCGCAATAGCTCTGCGCAATGAAAACGAAGCGATTAGGACCTCCAGTCGGTCCCCGGCCTAATAGAACAGTAAAGTGTTCTGTGAATGCAATGTCAGAGCTCCTCGGCTGCCGTTATCGGAAAAAAAGAACGTTTGGGGCCACAACCCTGGCGAAACAGGTCCGACAGGGTTATTATACAGTGTTACTTCGAAGCTAAAAAAAAGGGGGAGGGTGCGACGAAGTTGTAATGAGTGAGGCAGGTTCGAACCCTGCATCTCTAGCCGATGCAGTTGGTTTTTATACAGTGTAACCCACTTATAATAATATAGTGAATTTCATTGTTATGACCGATAATTTATATAAACGGGCTGCATGAAAAGTTTAGAAATAGTTGATGGCAGGCTGTTGTGAGAAAAGTGTAATATCGGATGGGTTATGCCAACAGACACCACTTATAACGATGACAAATTAGCCACTTTTTCGGGCATATTGAACATTCTGGCGCTTTCATGGGACCGCTAACAAGCCCCATAGAGCCAATCTATGACAACTTCTGAAGTTTCGTTTCGCCTAATTCTCAGATCTTTACTGAACCTCGTGCATTCACTTATGAAATGGTGGGCTCTGATATCACACGAACAGAATCTGTGAAATTATTTTGGTATAACCATCACGGGCAACTTAATGTGGAACGTTCATATTGAAAACACATGCGTGAAAGCATTTAAAACACTCGGGTGGAAAGCTATAGCTCCGGCTCCTGCATCCACCAAGTTAACAGCTTATGAAACTCTATAGTGCGTACCACTCTTAAATATGGTCACATAGTTTGGAACCCCCACCGAGTATATCTTACGGATAGACTGGAAAGAATGCAAAATAAAGCGCAACGTTTTACCTTTCGAAGTATTCCCGTAATGATAGCATCACTGCTGTTCGAAATGCCGCAGGAATTCCTACGCTTGCTGGCCGGCAGCGGGGAACAGTGATGAAATTTCTTTACTTGCTTTGTAACAATGACATAAACAAACGTAGACAAGCATGACCACTTGAAACCACCGCATCGCCATTTTTCTAGAAATTGTCATGAGAAGCACCTCAGGCAATACGTAACATCCTCCGACACGTTCGAATTTTCATTTTTCCCGGCTTCCATTGAAATATGGAACGCGTTTCCCCAAGATATTATTGCCATAGATATAGCGTAGAATGTTTAGTGCAAAAGGTATAGAAGAGTATTTTCGTACGCTATAACATAGTGGTGTGTTTTTTTTTTTCTTTTTTTTTGCCATCTTGACAACGAGGCCTATACGAGTTGTTTGCTGCTTTGGTTGTCATTAATAATGACTAGTTTGATTTTGTGTACATTGTAACCATTCCCCACCTGATTACGCGACTTACCACACTTTGTTGTTTCAGTCATTATGACTGTCTAGTTTGACCTATTGTACAATGTACTTCCCCTGTGTATCTCTCAACCCACTCCCCGTGATGGCCTGTGAAAGGCTGACAGTATTTGACAAATAAAAAAATAAATAAAAATAAACAGCTTCTCTAAGAGTTTATGAAGAGAAGCAACCACCGCGCCCGGAATAGGGACTCCACCTAGTATGTAAGGACCTTCTAAAGAGGTCCTACTCCTGTATTTTGTAAATAAATGTTTTTCACCCCCATTACCCACGCCGTAGCAGACATAGAAGTCATATTTGGCGCCAACGCTATGCGGTGAAGCGTACTGCGAATTCGAAGGGGCTCTGAAACGTGGTTGTGGGTGGAGGGTTCAGCAGCTTGAATTTCTTGTTTTCTTCGTTATTTTAGAGGATTTCGCGTTCCATTACCTTTCATCACGGCCACTCAACGGCCAGAACTAATCGTTATAACAAATAGGCGGCATTCGGGCATTGCTGTAAACGGATTGTTTCACAATAAAAAGCAAAGAAAAAAATGACGGTGCAGCAGGTTCTCATAGTTGTAACTGATGTATTGACAAAACCGGTATCCTTATTAGTGAATGTGACTTTATTAGAAAGTTGCGAGACTTAATATTATTGCAACAAGTTGTGCCATAGGCAGAGCGCAGAAATGAAAATTGCAGAATTATTTTCAAAATCACATGGTTTGCTTGATTTCCCTAGCTGCACCCCATGTTGTTATATATATTCCATGAGCATTCAGTCTAGTGAACTTTCAGTTAAGTGAACCATCGACTTGGGTCCCTGAAAGTTCACCCAATCGAGAGTTCTTTGTGTACGTTAGGAGCAAGGAACATCTGCTTTGCAAATTATGCTGGACACGCAGTTTCTCAGCGTGTTTACCACTGGTGGTCCAGCATTATACGAGTGTGGTTCAAAAGGTTAGGGCCGTTTGCTAATAGTTAAATAATTACTCTTCAGCATGAATATTGGATTGCGCAAGGTCACCTGCTCGTCCTTCACCGATGTATACTGAATTTATTGCCCTGGCCTAATTGTAGTCTGCTTTACGAATCGCTGCTCCCGCCAGTTGGACAGTGTGAGCTGTAATTCAATTTTTTTGTGGGCAAAAGAGTCATCAGTTTTTTTTTTCAAATTCATGTGGAGTTGTGCCTATAAATAGTTGATGAATTGTGCCTATAAATAGAATGATGCCGATATAATTCACAAATGACCTCACGATTTGCTCGATGAAGAGTGGAGTGCCACTCCACTCTTCATCCGACGTTCGACTTAGCATCAAGACTAATGAACGTGTTCGGATAATGGACCGGGAATTTCGGTTGGGTCGACGACTGACAGGTTAGCCAGTCGGAAAATTCTCCTTTTTTTTTGTTAACTGAAATAAGCAGAATTCGCCCGGTGCGCGCAAGCTGGGTACCATAAAGACTTGTCGACCAACTCAAAGAGCGAAGAATTCTTAGCCTGCGACAGACTTCTATGCAAAGAAACTAAAGACACTGGTGCAGTGGTACAAAAATGGCTTAGAAGTTCACGAAAAAAAACTGAAGAAGGATTGCATTAAACCAATTCAGCCCAATAAAGACTTTTACTAATGAATATATTTATTTGGGAAGGGGGGAGGGGCAACAGAACAGCCCCAACTTTTTGAGTGACCCAGGTGTCATACTGCAGTGTATGCTCAATGCCTCGAGCAAACTCCTTCAGTTTCACCGAGACGCAAGCGGAATGCTGCTGTAAGCGTGTGCATGCGGGCAAACCACCGTGCATGACTGACTGCAACTTTCCGGCATTGCTGCTTCTCCAAGTATGGCAGCTAACATGACGAACCATCAAAAAGACGCCCACAATCACGTAGTTACACAGCTCGTGCATAGCTTGACGACACGTTTTGTTTTCTATAAACCTCTTCACAGGCCTAGCAAAAAAAAAAAAAAAGTGCCGCTATGCTTGGCTGCACAGGAGAGTATATACACAGGCTGACGTCACAGCTTCGGTGCTGCACTGATGGGGGTCATGACGGTTTAGCGCAGCCGAGATGGGACTATGGCGGCCCCCACGAAGCCGTTTGTTTGTTGGCGTTGTGCACAGAGCACGCAGGGGAAACCACCCCCCTCGAACGATGAAAAAAAGGGCGCCAATTGGCGATTCTGCCTAGAGTTACTGTATATGCTACCTTACGCAGTATTTATAGTTCCCCTCAAAGCTTTACTACCTGATACATTTCACGTTATTTTTTAAGGCCTGGGGTTATGTAGCCACGCACGTTCTTTTGACCATATATTACGGCGACCAAGGACACCTGATGTTGTATTCAAGGACATGTATACTTCTATGGCAAACCTAGTAAAAAGCGATTTACATCTCTTCATTTTCATCGTTGGATGCACTGCGGAACGTATTTTGCGTACACTTTGAAAAGCAACCAAACAAAAAAAGGAAGATGGGGTAACACTTTCCCCCACCCATATGTCTCCCATCCTGCGTATATCTCAGTTTTGTCGGCTGATGCACTCGCCTTATCACCTTATTTCTAAAGGTGGTTTAATTTATTCCGCGCGTTTTTTGGAAACACAAAGGTTTCACTGGGGATATGCATCGTCTTGACTGCGCATGCTGTCAATCTCTGATAAAGCCCCGTTAGTCTAGAAGGTATCAGTTATCACGTATGCAGTTGCTTTTTATAATAAATTGAAAATTTACGCAGTTTCCCGACTTTAAGGCTGTTTACATTACCAGATATGTTTACAAATATACAGTCAGTTACAAATTTAAAAGTCAGTGACCGTTTTCCTCCTTCAAGGCGGATGCACACAAACCTGCACTGATAGACATTTCGTCATGAGCCGGACGGCTCTGGATTCCGCCTGCAGAGAACGTTGCCGAGAGGGAGGGGTAGGGACTTTAAATGAAAAGAAGAGAAAAGTGAGCCCCGAACTGTCTTTCATGGGGAGGACACCTCAACAGTATACTATAGCTCACGAGGGGGGTGGGGGTGAAGGAGGCATTAAAAGCATAGGATTAAAAGGTAAAGAGATAGAGAGGAAGGAGAGAGCGAGGCGCAGGGACAGAGAACGACGGAAGTTAGGAGAAGATAGGAAAGATGCACACGGTCGCAGGAGTCCGAGAACGGGGCACCACTCGGCGATAGCTCTAGTCGGCGTTAGGAGATGGCGTAGGGAAAGCCCAGTCTGCCATAGCTGCGCTGTCGTCGGAGATCGCGGGGACACAACCGGTCGGCACGAAATCCAGCGAGCGAGTCCCTTGCCAAGAGGAAGAGCGGGGCTATATATTTTGTCACTGAGGTTCCGTCATATACAGCACCAAAGATAACCGTATATATGGGGCCCTAAGCCAAATAGATTCGCCATTAGCGTGGCTGAAAATGCACCGGCTTCGTTAACTGGGAAATGCGGTGCATTGGGGCACACGTTTCGTGTCTCGCCGCCGGTGGTGACCCGAGTTGGCTCACTTGCGACTCGGGTCGCGCGGTTCGACTTCAGTTCTCGTGGCAGGATCGGGGTGGCGAGCACAACTGCGTCAAGTGGGTGGTTGTTGCCCCGCAGTACCACCTGCCTGCTGGAGCGCGTATATGCGTCTGATTTCCGTGGCTCTGATATTGGGGAGTCCTAACGGAGGTGCGAGTAAACAGACTGTGTATGATGAATTATGTTTGCCTGTTGGTAGCCAGCGTATGTCCTGGTGGCAGCCACAGCCCGCCGTGCCACGAAATTGTTATTGTTGAAGTTGTTATTATGACAACGGCGCTCGGATATACCACAACGCGAGCGCATTCTTCGAGAAATTATGCCATATTAAATTGTGATCCTGTCTTTTCATCTATCCACTTCATAAGTTTTGGCGCTTTTGCGTTCTCATCCGGAAGAGGACCTAGATGAAGTGTGATGCTTTGACGGTAAGCAGATTTTTAAATGGGAAGTATTTGCACTTAATTGAACGTATCTATCTATCTATCTATCTATCTATCTATCTATCTATCTATCTATCTATCTATCTATCTATCTATCTATCTATCTATCTATCTATCTATCTATCTATCTATCTGTCTGTCTGTCTGTCCGCATGTGTCTGGTAAAACGTTGGTCTGGTTGCTCTCGGGATCAACCCCTTGAAGATGCATGGTCGCTGACTAATCCCAGCGCCAGAGTCCCCTCCAGTTAATTTTAGGAAAATCTAGGTCCGGGAGAAGTGCCCCGAGATTGAGCAGAGTCGCTGCATAGTGGCCACTGGCTGAAGCGCGCCTGGTGTTGATTGCTGCCTGCGTCGTATGCTGCCACACATCATTTCGTGCTGTTACATGATGTTTGCATGTAAGGCTAGCATGTGCGCGCATACACGTCATGAACAAACTGCCCTGTCTCGCTTTGCTGGCAAGTTTACTGCTTGTCATCATCATCATCATCATCAACCTGACTACGTCCACTGCAGGACAAAGGCCTCTCCCATGTTCCGCCAGTTAACCCGGTCCTGTGCTTTCTGCTGCCAATTTATACCCGCAAACTCCTTAATCTCATCTGCCCACCTAACCTGCTGTCTCCCCCTAACTCGCTTGCCTTCTCTGGGAATCCAGTTAGTTACCCTTAATGACCAGCGGTTATCCTGTCTACGCGCTACATTCCCGGTCCATGTCCATTTTTTCTTCTTGATTTCAACTATAGGGTATCCTTAACCCCCGTTTGTTCCCTAATCCACTCTGCTTTCTTCTTGTCTCTTAAGGTTACACCTACCATTTTTCTTTCCATTGCTCGCTGCTTCATCCCCAATTTAAGCTGAACTCTCTTTGTAAGTCTCCATGTTTCTGCTCCGTAGCTAAGTACCGGCAAGATACAGCTGTTATATACCTTCCTCTTGAGGGATAGTGGCAATCTACCCGTCATACTGCTTGTACGCCTACCTATAGCGCGAACTATGCCCTTGTTCGGTACTGGAATAAGATAATTTCGTGCACTTGCCGAGAGTGCTGTGTATCGTCGTCGTGATCCACCGTTCGCCAGGATCATGTCGGTGTAGTCGCCGCTTTGTAGTTGAAACACATCGTAAAGTGCACTTGGCTTTGTCCCAAATATGAGGGAGAAGTGCCCCAAGTATTAACTCAGTGATAAACGAAGTTTTGCATTGCTGTTAGGTGTCTAACCATGGCGTTGTTGCTTATCGGTTATGCGACTAGCTTTAACTGTGCTTGAGATAACCTTTTATTGTATGGTCCTGGTCCCACTTCGATATTATACCTGATTTTCGGTATTTAAATTGTTTTTTTTTAAAAGAACAGAAAATGGACACAGAGGTGATCAGTAGACTTGAGTCGCCGTGTTCTATTCTAACATTGGGTGACGTTTATACAGACACGTACCTGTGGGCTTAGATTTCGATTCGCTCTAAAGAATTCAGATGGTCACAATTAAGCCAGATAGCATGCCTCACAGTATTTAACATTATTTTTAGCGCTTTTGTGGTTATAGACTGACGGAAAGAGAGGACATTATTTGCTTGAAACAAAATACTTTTGGCACATCAAATAACCGAACCTTTGTTGAATCACTTCAATGCAGATAATCAATCCAAGAAAGCTGCGTGTGAGACTGTTACCTTTTGATACTGGTATTGAATGAAAACGAGGTCTCTAAAGCGCTGTCAGCCACGTATCTTCGCTGAATAAACTTACCAACTGTCCTCCGTTACTTTCATGAAGAACTGAGTGAGAAAAAATGTGGGTGCGTATTCAAGGTTACATCGCTCAACAACATGAAATTTCTCTTTTTTCTCTTTTTTTTATATTCATGACCAGCATGCATAAAGAATTCACTCAGTCGCGCTACAGCAGTGCATAGTAAACACAGTGCACATGATCAACACTTGAAAAAATACAAGAAATCTCCTGCAGAGCGCAGGCAGTCGCCAAGCACGAACATCCCTTTCAATGGCAGATTGCGTTTCTCTCACAAGCATAATAGTTACATTCAGTGAGCTTCGTGCATCCATTCAGCAACGGATGACATACATATTACGAGTAGACAGCAACGGATGACATACATATTACGAGTAGACAACAGTCAACGCGTTTTATTCGCCAACACTCGGCTTACACCGCTCAGGAAAAAAGTATGAACCATCTTCCCGAAGGGAACCCTGATGGGATGCGAAGCATGCAGCAGCAGTGCGCCTAGGTTAAGTAGTCTAAGAACTGCTTCGCATCTAAAAGCGCCGCGGAATGTATACATTCGTATGCGCGCCGCCGGCCGCCTATGTATACAAGCGCGGCGGTGACGATGCTGCTCCCTAGTCCGAGATAAAGAGGCGTCTCACTATCATAACTACAGTGTAGAATACTGTAGCATAACTGTACCAACGTACTGCGAGAGGAACGTGCTTCTCGCTCAGTGTTTCCTGCTTGCGCGGGGGAAGTCCCACTCGGCCGTTGGTTGCGCGCCGATGACGTATCATGGACGTCGTGTCGCGCTGCCGCAGTGAGCAGAGCACGGTGGAAGGAAAGATAGGAGAGGGCATGCCCAGCCGGCGCGCTACGTGAAAAGTGTGGAGGAAATCACATGGTGGCTGCCATATTCACTTGGCACAATGGCGGCGTTGCTATGGTTACGTGTTGCGCAGTTTAGCTGGTCTAGCACTGAGCGGCCGCGGCGGGCGGCGGCATGTGTGCCTCCCCAGGTCTCGTGCTGAGCCGTGGCGGACAATATCCGTGCTCTGCGCCACGTTATTGGTTACGCAGTGTTCTGCTGGCAGTTACTGTACTCTCAGAAACGTTTACAAAACCTTTCGTCCACCACGGGGCCTGAACAGTGCGTAGAATGAGCACATATCCATGTGTCGTGCCGCGGATGACGCGGATGAAGCATTTGAAGTGTTCAGCGAAATTGCGTTGGGCACCATGACGAAGCGTAACGACGATGAACACCTTGCAGGTCAGTGACGGCTGGGCAGTGCTCTTGCTTGTGGCAACAGACGAAACTGTTGCGTCCAGCAAGACGCAATGAGGACCATGTACACATACGTAGTTTCGTGTTCGGTATGTGTACAGTAACAACTTGCATGTGCGTGATAAGACACCTTTTCTGTTGTGCTTGTTGAACTCGCCCCCAGCATTGTAATCTCAACGTTATGTCACTTGCATCGGGCTGAAAGTAACCCCAGTCGGAATGCTCACGCGGAACATGGGCACAGTAGCCGGGAGCTGCGTCGGCCTCGAGTCAGAATGCAACCGTAGAAGAAGGCGCACGACCAATCGTGATGGCTGTACGTTTGCTGAATTAATGACATGAAAGCACTCGCCGTTGTCAGTGCATCTTGCGCGCGTTCTCTTGTACTTGCTTCGTTGGCGGCGAACTCGCTGTTAACACTCGGACGAAATGATTTCGCCGAAGGTGTTGCGCTGGCCCAGAGTGTTGAGCCCCCGTTCCATTAGTTTCGGATTGTCATGACACGCGCGCTGCGCAGCCCACGTGCTTTCCCGAGCCGGAGAGTGAGTCGCGCCTTCTGCTTATAGCATTCGGATGTAAACAAGAAAAGAGAATTTGCCCTGTCAATATGACTGACTTCCGGCTTCACCACGGCTTCACAACGAGTGACGTCATGGCCTCTCCTAAGTTTTAGGGGCGAAGCTCCTTATAGCGACACCCGTTCGTCGCTTGTAGTCGTAGTAGTAGTCGTAGTGTGTAACCAGTCTTACATTTTGACCTCCAAGGTGGTGCCGGTGAGTTTCTTCTTCTCATTCTGATTCTTTATTTCAGCATTCATTTAGAACAAATGCTACGACAGGAGCAAAAAAGCCGCTATCATAGCGGCTTGACGAAGGCCCCTGCACCTACAGAATTTGGCAGGAGACAGCACACGTACTCAAAAACTGAAATGCATCGATATACAGATTATCTTTTGAGAAAAAATGAAACTAACAAAACACTGAAATGTGTGTTGCAAATCAACAGCACAACAAAAAGTTTTCTTTTTTCCTTACACAGAAGACACTTCTTTTTTTTTTTTTTAGTGAACAGTTCACAACGTTTACAAACACAGTCGTAGAAAATATGCATCAGAGTGAAACCACACAGATTTTCAAGTGCATAAGAGCATGTAGGAAGACTTTCACACACACCACAAAAATAAAAGATATACCATACCTAAGAAACAAGAAAGGAAAAGCAAGCGCATATGTTGCATAAAATTACTCACATAAAGCCGCACGGCTAAAAAAATACTGCTTTAACATTCCACGTGAACTAGTATTTAAATTAATGTTTCCCCCTCAAGATCGTTAAGCAGTAATGATGTATACGGTACGGTAGCCGGTCTCTTCCATGATTGGTTTGCGAAAAGGGGACAGCCCAAGTTTCACGCTCTCTGATGTCATAATTGAGTTAATGTGGTTTGTTTAACTTACAATTGTGAATAAATGCACCATGGCCTCGTTTAACACTTTCTTTATACTTCGTGGCAAGGTTAAACTCATAATAGTAACGAAATGGGCGAACATTAAACTGAGCAAATAATGGACTTGTATGGCTGTGATAAGGAACACACGCAACACGCCATAATGTTTTTTTTTTTTTTGTAGCATAAATAACGTCCTGCAATTCTTCTTTGACGTTGTTCCCCATACTAAATTACAATAATTAGCATGAGAGATAAATATTGTATTATACAGCAGTAGCCGTATTTTTTATGGAAGAACATCCCGAAGCCTACACAGTGGCCCGCATGCTTTCGCCATACGTGTTGCAACGCGTTCGATGTGTTTGTCCCACAATAAGTGCTGATCAAAGATTACACCTAACGTTTTAACGTCAGTCGTGATTTCAATTCGTTCTGATCGATATAATATGTTTAAATTACGATTTACGTGTTTTTGGTTTCGTGCAAAAAGAAAAGCTTTTGTTTTTTTAAAATTAACCTGCAAAGAATTTGCTTTGCTCCACAAATACGTGGAGTGTGCGTTGTTGAACAATAAAAAATTCGCAGCGTGCGAGTTTACTAAAAGCCGAATTCTTCTGTCTCTCATTCCCTCTTAGCAGCCATTGAATTTGTACATTGAGCACTATCTGACAAGAAAGGGTTGCTACGTTATACTCGCTGGGCATATCCTCCTTGGTTTTAGAAAAATTTAGCGAGCGTTGGGCCACAGTGCCATGAATACAGTGAACTAGTATATACCATGAACTCGAGCTGGTTAAAGGTGGGAAGTAGACAAAAAGCGCAAGCCGTAAGAAAGTGCGCGTGTGCCACATTTCGTTTAGTCCTAGGAATGTCCGCTGGATGGCGGTGCATATGCGGAATGTATTGAAATAGCAGAAAAGGAACACAGGCCCCTGTGGCTAGCATTCTTGGATATCAAGGGAGCGTACGATAGCGTGGTTCAAGAGGAATTGTGGGGAATACTGGACACACTAGGCGTGGAACATGTAATCACTAATCTTTTAAAGAATATCTATAAAGGTAACAAGGTAGTTATAAAGTGGGAAAAACAGGTATCCAAGCCTGCAGAGGTAAAACAGGGGCTTAGTAAGGGGTGTCCCCTGTCACCCTTATTATTCACGATGTACCTACAAGGATTAGAGGCCAAATTAGAGGCAAGTGGACTGGGCTACAACCTCTCTTTAGACAAACAAGGAAAACTTATTGATCAGGCACTACCAGCATTAATGTACGCAGATGATATAGTGCTAATGGCCAACAACAAGGAAGGTTTACAGAGATTGATGGACATCGGCGGTAATGAGGGAGATAGGTTAGATTTTAGATTCAGTAAGGAAAAATCAGCAGTCATGATTTTCAATGACAACGAAGGTAGCGAGCTTTAGAATACAGGAGGTCACGCTAGAGATAACAAATAAATACAAATATCTGGGCGTATGGATAAGCAATGGGACCGAGTACCTGAGGGAACACGAAATATACGTGACGACTAAAGGTAACAGGAATGCAGCAGTGATGAAAAATAGGGCACTGTGGAATTACAATAGGTATGATGTTGTGAGAGGAATATGGAAAGGGGTCATGGTTCCTGGGCTGACGTTCGGCAATGCGGTCTTGTGCATGAGATCAGAAGTTCAAGCAAGATTAGAAATTAAGCAACGTGGAATAGGTAGGCTTGCTTTAGGAGCTCACGGGAATGCACCAAATCAGGGAGTACAAGGTGACATGGGATGGACATCATTTGAGGGCAGGGAAGCTAGCAGCAAGATAAAATTTGAGAAGCGATTGAGAGAAATGGGGGAGGAGCGTTGGGCTAGGAAGGTTTTCAGCTACTTGCACATGAAGAATGTCGATACAAAATGGAGGAAGCGAACCAGTAAATTGACTGGTAAATACTTAGAAAACAGCAGGTGGCCATACAAAAAAGAACTATCGGTTAAGAAGAAAGTGAAGGAAACGGAGACTGACATGTGGAAAATGGGCATGATTAAGAAGCGCGCACTAGAGATCTATCGAACTTTTAAGCAGGAAGTTGCCAAGGAAAGGATCTATGACAATACTCGGGGTAGTTCTCTACTGTTTGAGGCCAGGACGGGAGTACTACGAACCAAGACATATCGGGCCAAATACGAAGGGGTAGACACAGTATGCAGTGCGTGTGGAGAGGAAGAAGGAACTGCCGAACACTTGATAATGTTCTGTAAAGGGCTTCACCCTATAGCTCAGGATGATGGCGCAGAGTTTTTCAAAGCACTGGGGTTTAGGGACAGGGAGAGCAAAATAGACTTCAAGTGGGTAGAATTAACTAGAAGGAGGTTATCTGATTGGATGCTAGAGTCAAGGCGCAAGTGAGGATTGGACCCTTCACTGCGGGGTGAAAGTCCTCGGCCTCACTATTTGAAGAAAAAATAAATAAATCTGGTTTTTGGTTCACTAAGTACTACAGCTTGGTGGCGTTTGCCACCGCCCGATCTAAAGGGTACAGCCATATCAATTCATCCATTCATCCATATGAGGAAAAGATGCGAGATGGTGGTATTTGAAGTGTTGAATAGATGAACGAACGGACACATAGACAGATGCATGGATGGACTCATGGATGGCTGCACCGACGGATGGACACATGGATGGACGCAAGGGCGGATGCATGGACGAACGCAGGGACGGACGCCCAGATGGACGTGCGGACGCACTAACAGACGCACGCACGGACGGGCGAATGGACGCACGGACGGGCGAATGGACGCACGGACGGTCACACAGACGGACGCATGGACGGACGGAAGCAAGAACGAATGGACGGACGGATGCTTCGCCCCACTCTCCAACATTCACTCCGTGGATATGCTGCCATTTTTTAAAATGCGAAGCATTTCTTAGCGAACTTCGGTGACTTTGAGCGTATCTATCTATCTATCTATCTATCTATCTATCTATCTATCTATCTATCTATCTATCTATCTATCTATCTATCTATCTATCTATCTATCTATCTATCTATCTGTCTATCTATCTATCTATCTATCTATCTATCTATCTATCTATCTATCTATCTATCTATCTATCTATCTATCTATCTATCTATCTATCTATCTATCTATCCAGCCACCTACGACTTTTAGCTCTCCTGGCCGTGTTTCGATGATCGTATCGATATCAAACTTGGTGTGGCATAAGATGAGTGTATTAAAAACATATTGGACTAGTCATAACATGAAAATCATGTTATGTATGTCATGAATGTCATGATTTACATTTCATGGTCCTGCAGCTCTTGCTGTGGTTTCGTTCACATGGCATGCTGCAAAACTGGTATAGTATGACATGATTGCACGGCGAGCACAAGCGACAGACCCTAACATGAAAATCATGACATGCATGTCATCTAACAACTTGACTACACTGCCATGCTCATGTTGCGCTCGCGGCCGTTTCGCTAGCGTCACATGTACCAGATTTGGTATTACAGTACGTGAATGGTAGACAAAGGTATGTGACTAGTGCAAACATGATAATCATGAGATGTCTGTCATGTAACAACATGACTACATGCCACGCTCATGGTGCGCTGGCAGCCGTTGCGCTAGCTTCACGTATTTGGTATTACGGGACGTGAATGGATGACGAAGGTATGATACTGGTGCAAACATAATCACGACATGCGTGTAATGTAACAACATGACTACATGCCACACTGATGATGCGCTCGCGGACGTTTCGCTAGCTTCACATGTACAAAACTCGGTATTACGCGATGCGAACGGACGATATAGGTAAATGACACATACAAACATGATAATCACGACATGCGTGTCATGTAACAACATGACTACATGCCACACTAATCATGCGTTCGCGACCGTTTGGCTAGCTTCACATATGCCAAATTTGGTATTACGAGACGCCAATGGATGACGAAGGTATGTGAATGGTGCAAACATGATAATCATGAAATGGGTGTCATATGTGACAACATGACTACATGCCACAGACAAGGCGCCAATACATTTCGACGTGACGCGATGCGCGTGCTCACCGGCGTTCATTTCGTCGCGTCACACCGGTGTTCACACGCCAGGCGCCGGTCCTGCCATATACTCGCAGGCGCGTGCCGCTCTGCGTTGCTTTGACGCATGCGCGTTTCAGCACGTCCCGGCGTCCCTCCGTCACGCAGAGGGAGCGCTCGTGGCCGTTTTGCTAGTTCCACATATACCAAATTTGGTGTTACGTGACGTCAATGAATGACAAAATATATGACTAGTGAAAAGATGATAATCCTGACAAGCTTGTCATGTAAAAACATGACAACATACCGCGCTCATAGCGTTCTCGCGGCCGTTTCGCTAGCTACACATATAATAAATGTGGTATCACGTGACGTGTATAGATGACGAAGGTAAACGACACATCGAAACATGATAATCATGACTCGGAAGCGGCATCATTTACCTCCACCTCGTAATGCTGTGCTTATTTTAAAGTTACATATCAACATTTCTTATTCGTGCTTCGCATATAATCGATTCTTACTGTACGTGGCATCTGCCAATTTTTTTTTTCCTTCCTACATGGGCCAGAGTCACGATGACGGGCTACTCCTTCCCGGAGAAGGATGGTTACCATGCAGCCGTGCAAAAAATTGAAACCAGCTGAAGCGGATGTTCCAACCCCTGTAACTTCCTTAGTACAGCACGCAGTCGCAAAATTCTTGCGGCAGCGTGTTCACCAACCAAAAGTGCACACATTTTCATTCATTAAAATTTTTGGACCTCCTGGTTGTTTAGGACATTGTCGCCTACGACTTTGTGCCCTCAAGACCCAAGACATATGGCATAGCACGACCATATGACGCCCCGCCACGGTGGTCTAGTGGCTTAGGTATGTGCTGACCCGCAGGTCGTGGGATCGGATCCCTGCTACGGCGACTGCTTTTACGATGGAGGTGAAAATTCTGTAGGTCCGTGTGCTCAGATTTGGGTGCACGTTGAAGAACACCAGGTGGTCCAAATGTCCGGAGCCCCCACTACGCCGTCTCTTATAATCATATGGTGGTTTTGGGACGTTAAATCCCACCTACAATCAATCAATCAATCAATCGATCAATCAATCAATCAATCATAATAACGAACATAAGTGAGAGGTCATATCATAAATATCATGGCTTGTCTTGAACGGTATGGTTCACATGCCATGGCCTTGCGGCCGTTTCGTTAACTTGATATATTCTAAAATTGGTATGATGATAGAGATCTGTATGACTAACATATAAATTACTGGTGGTAAATGAAAGTCATCACTTGTACATGTCATGTTTGAATGTAAAAACGGTGCAAAATATAAACAAAAACTGAAGAAGAGACGACAAGGCGCTGATACTTGCAACTAAAATTTTTTGAAAGGAACACACAAAAAATAACAAGCAGAGGACCTTGGCACACTATGGTGTCTGCGCAGCAGAGCAAACAGGGTACAAAAAAGATCTAATCATGGTGAAAAGCTACGCATGTGTAAACACCCGATAAAAAAAGAAAGGCGGACAAACCTACTTGCGAAAACATGCATACCATTGCATAAAAAACTAATAATCGCTTTAACCAGGCAGCGCTAAACCCAGGTATCTAACCTCCTTTTCACCAAGAGCCACAGACGGTTTTCGCATGCAACTTTCCCCCTCCCTTTTAATGTGATAAGCCTCCATCACCTCTCTGGTGCATTTGTCCTGATGGCGAATTAAACAAACAAGTGTTTTCCTCCGCCATCGGCTTGGACTGGAGCCACACTCCCTGCAATGAGCAAGTGCAAACCACCAGAAGTCATTAAAAAGCCAAGTGTTCCCTTAGTCTATATAACATTGACGCACCGTTCGGCTTGTCCTGTATAACCCCCCACCTCGCGTGATAATGATAGCTTATAAACAACACGTGATTTACATTTTAACATATCTATCCTCTTTTTTCTCCGGACAGAACGAGCAGGCCTTGTGTGAACCCGAACTTTTGTGCCAGCGGGAGCGTGTTTTGGGGGCTCACATCACAACACGTACCCCACGTATACATACTGGCCACATTCTTCAAGCTATGAGAAAACTTATGCACGTAGGGGAACATTACTGGTCTCTTAATTATTTTCATTGCGCACGCGCTCTGTTCCCTATACGCGTATCATTTACGTCTTTAATCAGCTTGCTTAGTTTTTGACAGCCCCTCGAGATTTTTGTATCAGGGCAGCCCGCCGACTTCAGCCTTTCAACTTGGCTCAGGAAACTTTCTTTCATCTCATGCGTGCACGTTTTCTGGAGCGCATATATTATGCCGGACTTGACTCATCTTAGAATAACCTGAGGTAAATGGCAGGATATACGCCTTGCGGATCGGGGCCGGAACAGCCAACACAGATGTTCCTCGTCAAAGCGCGGTCTAATGTTTAGAAACTGAAGCTCTCAAGCCTTTTTCCCAGTGGCTATAGCAGGTGAACTTTGGCCCGTGACCAGAACCCTTAAAAATGTTTAATACATCAGTTCTTGTGCTATGCTGAGTGTCGGCTTTAATAAAAATAAAAATATTCATCAACATACCGAAAATGTGGCAGGACAAGTTCTCGACAACGGACCTGTCAACTTGACCCAGAAAAATATTAATTAAAATTGGTGCCACCTTAGATCTAATGTGAACCGTGGATTTTTGGACATAAATGTCCCCTTTCCATTCCACAAACATAGACCGCAAGTGTGTCAGCAACTCTAGAAAGCTTAATAAGAAAACACCACAAGTGTTAACGAACTTAGCTTTATCGTTCTCCTCAACAACACAAGATTTAACACTGTGCAGAACTTGACCATGCGGCGAGGAGTAAAACATGCCCTCTCTAGTTTTTGTCTCTATTTTTTCGCCGTTTTTATCCAAGCATGAGGGTGCCGTGTATACAATGGCATAATGACATACTCATGGTGCGCCCGTGGCGGTTTCGCCACTTTGCATTGCACCAAATTTGACAGTGGGTGGCGTCACTGTATGAAGAATATGAATTGCGGCTGATAACATGAAAATCATGGCGTACATTTCATGTAAAACATGTTTAGATGTCACACTCATGGTGCGTTCATGGCCGTTTTGCTAGCTTTATGTACCCCAAATTCGGTATTGCGCGACGTGACTGTATGGCGAACATATATGTATACATGATATGTGGTATTATAAAAACAACGACATCCGTGTCATGTAAATTTTGTATATGTGAAGCTAGCGAAACGACCGCAAGCGCCCTTTGGACGTGGCATGTAGTCATGGTTTACAAGACACACGTCTCACGATTATCATGTTTGCACCCGTCATATAGCATCGTCTTCCATTCGCATCCAGTAATACCAAATTTGATATATTTGAAGCTAGCAAAACGACCTCTAGCGCACCAGGACATGGAGTGCAGTCATGACTTATTACATGGCATGCATGTCATGATTTCCACATCAGGGTCTCTCACTTATGTTCGCCATGCTGTCATATCATACCATTCCAGTCCTCGAGTAGTTATTACTTAAAAATAACTCCTGGGCTCCAAGCAATGTCTCACGTATTCAGTAACTCCGTAATTTTGTTTCAATGTGATGGAATCATGATGATGGTATGGTACTCGCTGCTGCCGAAACTGCTGAAACCACGAAACGAGAGCTCTACTTTTTCGCGACAGCGCGTAGAGATGGCCATCATCGACTGTCGGCAATGGCCGTAATGGCTGCGCGCTGCAAGTTTCGTGATGTGTGCAGTGTTTCTTCCGCGAATAACGAAATGTCAGATTTCTGACCCACGTCTGACGCAACTACAACGTGCCAGAACGCATTGCGAACCTCAAGACTGAACGGAACAGCACAGGTCTCTTGAAATGTGAGGGTCACTCCTCGTTGTTTACTGAAGCGCATCGGTCTTCTGATCCTGATGTACGCGTCGGGAAGCTGTTTAAGCGGTCACCCTGGCGCGAAAGAAACGCCACTACCGTGGCCGGCGTGCGATTATCTTGCAGAACACGAAAGAATGTCGTCAGCATTGAGATGTCTGGCCGTTAAGCTTCTGCACGTTCGATTACTGGTGACGCCTACAAGTGCCGTTTTGTTTCTCGTTCCTTCCGGAGGGTGCGGGATCGGTCGGGTGTTTTTAAGCATTGTGTTAAACGCAGCTTGCACGCCTAATGGATCACCACTTTATAGGTCACCGCATTCCTCATTCGTTGCAAGTGCTTTCTGTGGGAGCGTGTGCCGCTATATCACCGCAATTTATGCCCGCGGAAAAGTTGAAAGAGCGGACTTGAGCTCCTCATGATCTAGAGAACACTATTTTGTTTCCTATTCCAGAATCTAGCATAGTTATTAATGGCAATGCCGTGATTACAAGTGTGTGCATCACCGTTGAATGTGCTGCGGTGAACTGTTCTTGTGCGCAGCGTTCGTTGCGGGCTAAGAGAGGAGAGAATTCGTCGTGAACGTCATGAACTGCGCCGGCTGACATGACTTCAGACGTCACGCCGAGACTTGTCCGTGCAATCCACAATTTCAAGGGGAAGAACAATGACGAGGTGAGAAACTCGAATTTCGGCCTCCCCGAACTGGCTCTTCCAAGTCACCTCACTCTTCTGGTGGAGGTGCCGTTTGGTGATACGCGCATTTTCAAGTTGCCTTCAGAGATTGCATTCTTAAGGCTATGGTTATATAATAACGCTCTGTGCACCTGCGCCTAGTCTATGTCCGAGCTCAATAAGACAATGTTTCTTATCTGTGTGTGCTTAACATAGGAACGAACAGAAGTGTTACACTGTAAGCATGATAACTTTTCTTTTCATTTTTTTACATTTGATAGTTTATATGTGATTCTGATACAATTCATACAAAAGTGTTTTCCTTTCATTGCCTCATACCATTGCCAGTAGCTGTCTCGGATTTCTAGTCGTAAAAATTCAAACATACTAACCTCTGTACCATATACACCAGACTATTGCTCTAGTTGTTTTGGAATTACTACATTATTCTTCTGAACAGGGTGGTAATAATGCAGTGCTGTCGCATTGTTCATCAAATGGCGCATACGCAATGTTTTGCTGGCTAATTGATTGATTGATTGATATGTGGGGTTTAACGTCCCAAAACCACTATATGATTATGAGAGACGCCGTAGTGGAGGGCTCCGGGTATTTCGACCACCTGGTGTTCTTTAACGTGCACCCAAATATGAGCACACGGGCCTACAACATTTCCGCCTCCATCGGAAATGCAGCCGCCGCAGCCGGGATTCGAGCCCGCGACCTGCGGGTCAGCAGCCGAGTTCCTTAGCCACTAGACCACCGTGGCGGGGCTTTTGCTGGCTAAGAAAATTAGTGTATAGCCAGGCAAATTTTGTCCCATGTTGCACCTTACCTGACACCTCTTTTATGCAAAAGTGAAATTAATGCGCACAAAGGAAAATATTATTTTAAGATTTAGCTGGGCCCTATATCAGATTGAAGAGCGAGAAAAAAAGGTCGCCTATTATATTATTGTTCTTGTCTCTGTCAGCTGTTCACTAATGAAAATATGAATGCAAACTAAGTAGCTTCTTTTTCAGTTATAACACCTTTGAAATTACAAAAAGGAGGCATGTTACTCTTCCATGGAGGTAGAGAATTCTTTGTTGATCGTGTTGTGCCACAAATATAAACGAGTTTGGCACTGACATGCCAATTAATTTAGGTCTACAATTCTGTCCTTCCATAGTGTGTGTTAAGATGCTTGAATCACTCACTACAAGCTCATGGGTATTTTTGGATCGCACCCCCAGTGCGTAGTTTTCTTTATTGTGGACATAGCATCAGCATTGAATGATTTTAATAAGATACCAGATGACGAAAAAACTTTTGGGATAGAGGAGGGAGCCATTCGAAGTCCTTTTGTGTGACATACAGTCAAGTGAAAGTGAGTGCTGCTAAGAGTGTCCCAATTCTGTTTCGTTTCTAGCTGTGCTTCAAGAAAGGTGACATCCTGACAGTAACACAGGCCTTAGATGGAGGCTGGTGGGAAGGCACCCTCCAGGGCAACACTGGCTGGTTTCCTAGCAACTATGTCAAAGACCACAAGCCCCAAGGTAGGTGTTTAAAAGGCGTGAAACCGTAAGTTGACAAAAATTGTGGAGCTCACTCAGACTCAGTCATGAAATATATTTTGCGCTTAGTACTCACTAAGACTCACTAAAATGTTTCTGAGCCGGCCTCACTTGAACTCACACTCGCGAAAATTTCCTTCCACCGGGCTCGCTCAAATTAAAACTCGTCAAAAAAAATTATTCACCTGGACTCGCTCAGGCTCGCGGCTCAATCTGAATCTGAGTGAGTCCAAGTGAGTCGACTCATGAGCTCGTAAGTCTAGAATTAGCTGTTTAGATTATGGTGTCAATACTCTTTAACAGCAATATCTCGCACAATCGGTGGTGCTCTTCTTGGCAACTGTTGATACAGTACCCTCGAATACGAGTTATGAGTAATTGCAAACCAACAAGGACATTTTTATTGAAACAGATGACAACATGAAAAATATATTTATGAAGAAGTTCCCAGAAGAATTAGTGTAGGGGAAGTACAAGGCACCTACCTATGTAATTAATCCCTCAAATGAAGAAATATTGGAATGTGTATGAACGGTATTGCTTTGGAATACTTGTGAGTAGACGTGAGTATAAACATGAATCCAGGCAAAGCTCACACTAATGCTGAAGATGAGTAGATAAAACCGTAAGTCGGCAAACATGGGCGAAACTTACTCAGACTCGCCAAACTTTTCCTGAATCACTAATTCGCACTCACACTTACTAAAATTTTCTTCAACCGGACTCAAATTCACCAAAATGTTACTCATGTGGACTCACTCAGACTCGCAGCTTGATGCAAGTATGAGTGAGTCGACTCATAAGTGAGTTCGCCGAGCTATGCGTCGGACCAACTTTCAATGGCACCTGGCCAGGAAGAATATAATTTATGGACTCGTGCCTAATTAAGTCAACAAAAGGTGATTGAAGAGTATATGACACCAGGTATGTAAGAGCAAGGGTATATATGAGCTTCGATGGTACATTGCATGTTGACCAGAACAGATGCTGCTACATGTCGACAAATTTTGAGTGTGATTGTTTGGTAAAAAAAGCTTTTATTTGTATTTTGTTCTCAAATGTCAGTTGAATCGTAGAACAGTGTGGGATTTACGACTGGCCATGAAGTGACTTCGTGCACTCCAAAATTACTCTCTCGGTAGAAAGTGCCAATCTCAAAAGGCCATATTTTTTTGCACAGCAAAAACATGAATTGGTGTGAACAGCTAGGCATATGTCGGGGCCAGTTGCAGTCTATGCAGCTGTTATGGCTTAAAATAAGGTATGGAAGAGAGTTGTTTGACAGTGCCTGATACTGTGCACAGTGAACGAGGAAAGGGAGAAGAAATAATTGGTAACTATAGAGCAGATGTTTGCAAACAAGAATTAGGCATTCATCTCTAAATTGAGCAAAGGGGAATCAACAAGCATTGAATATGCTTTTCTCTCAAAAGCTGGCGATGCGGCTCGGGCTACTGGAGTGCAGGTCCGGGCGCTTGACCACTCACTCAGCTCAAGGCATCGAAACATGGTAAGGAGCACATGCTAGTTTTTTGTCTGTTCTTTTTTTTCAGGCTAGCAGTTTGTTAGGTAATATGTTTCTATTTTCTATGCTTGAAAGAGTAAAGAACAGTAGCACTGAACAGACCTTACTGTGTTTTTTGTATCAAGTACATTACTTAGTGCTTTTGTGTACCTAACCTCAACGCCTGAAACAAGTTTTACAGCTGGTGTTTGAAGCTTTAGTTAATGTAAACTGTTCAGTGAAACAGCATTGCACTGCAGTCGTATTTTCATGAACAATTGAAATCAATGTCTTGTTAGGATCCACAGTCTCGGCATATGTCACTGTGTGAACTCCGTACTGTGGTGCCAAAGGGCAGATTTTATCAGCCGTTGGCTTCAGTAGTCACTAAAGGTGTGTGTGTGACATAGTTGTTGGAAGTGGTAAAAGTCACGTTTATTTGCCTGCACGCAGGTGTTCAAGGACATCCTGGACACTGAAGCAAGCCATGTCCACGAGCTTAGAACCTTGATGAGCAGCTACCTACAGCCCCTTGAGAAATCTGGCCTGTGAGTGATTTACTGGATTCAGTGACTTAAGTGCCCAGCAGCACAGCGCCCATAGCACTGTACCAAAACAATTCATGGTAGTAATGAAATTGTCTTTTTATATCTGTACTCCAGGCGCGTAGCCAGGTGGGTTCTGCAGTCTCCCCTCCCCCGAGTTTCGGATAGAGGGGGGCGTTTTACCAAAAATGCACTATAAAAATGGGTGTTTTTCATGGCCTTCAACAAGTGCCCCGCTCCCCCTCATAAAAAAAAAAATTCCTGGCTACAGACCTGCGTTACTAAATTTGCGCTCTTAACCCACTTATTTAAGAGTTATTTAATAGGCTTGTGTGAATATTCGAATATTCGAACGAATTGTTGAGTATTTGAATTCGCTTCGATTCAAATTTAAAATATCAAATATTTTCAAAGTATTCACAATAAACAAATAAGTGTACATTAGTCCACCTGTAAAGATGGTTTTACTGCATGTAGGGGTGCTAAACCATGAAAGCATTTATCCAGGGAAAATTTGCTTTGCTGCGAAGCCCTTCTTCAAATTTAAAGGGGCTCTGCAACGCTTATTGAGCATGGTCAGAAAACGCTGCCGGTCGGTAGTCACGACTACCGAAAAGACGCGAGGCAAATATTATAGTGCAGCACGCGGCCTGTAATTCACAATAAATTTTCAGAGCTCAAAATGGCTTTCTTCCCTCGGCAAATGACACTACAAGCTCAAAAACCACTTGTCTTAGCCAAGAAGGAATATACAGCTATGGTCACAGCCATTGGCTGATTTGAGCATGGCGCTCTCATCGTTATTGGGGCCACCGCAGAAGGTCACTGCTTGTCCACGAGTATATGCGCGATAGCACTGAAAAGCCATGCATCCGAAGAGAAAAAAGAAGACGTACTCAAGGTTACCAGGTGCGTGTGACGTATTTTCTTTAGCCATGCCATTCCTCTTTGCTTAGCTTCCAGCTATTTTGTCGGGACGAGAAGAGAGAATGCAATTTCAGCGTGCGACAAATTTTGGGAACTCCGCTCGTACTGGACTGATTCTAGAAACTTTGTGGCGGTAAATTTGTGAGGTAACAAGCACGTTTACTAGCTCCATGGCTACTTGAAAAAGTGTTGCAGGGCCCCTTTAAAGGAACATGTTACCCTCAAATCAATTCTTCATTTTATTAAGCTTGTTATGACGGCTTATATGATCCAAGTATAGTAAGTTTTAAGACGTTAAGTGTTTTATCACTCGCATCCCACCGAAACTATTGTTTCGACTTGCTTTGAACGAAATAAAAAAATTGCATTTGCATAAAACCTCTATTTCAATTCAAAAGAAATATTTTGCAGGTTAGTTGGGTCATGATAAATATTCCCTTTTTTTAATGTCATGCATACCATTCGAATTCGATTCGAAATTATTTGATCAAAATCACTATTCACTTCGAACCTAAAATTCACTATTCGCACAAGCCTATTAAATATTTAGACTTAGAAGAGAACCCAGTGAAGCAATTGCAAAGTTGTGTTTGCTTAATCAAAACGACATAGCCTGCCTAGGGTCATTAAATAAGCACTACACTGTAGCACCTGCTGGAGTGAAGCCTTTCCAAAGTGTAGACTGCTGGCCAAATCTGTTGCAAAATCCTCGACTCAGCAGCACAAAATGTGCCTGAAAAAAAAAAAAAAAGATCATGTGTGGCTCTTAAATAGTCTATTTTGAAAAGGAAAAAGTTTTGATGTAAAACATAAAGTCACAGTTTCACCGCAAGTGCAAAGCAATGAATGTGATAGAAACACATTAACTCAACGCAATCTTACCGGTGAAATCACACAACGTAAAAACTGCCCCATCACAAGTGCGTGCACAGGCGCGGGCGAATACGGCGCGTAGGGCGAAGTGCAGGTTGACGTGCCAATGCATCTCGATGAGTGAGGCGCCAGGCGGGCACTTTGCACCATATCAGTTGTAAGGCAGAGAACGCGCTGATAATCCTTTGAGATTGGTGCGCCACCAGTGGTATATTTTGTGGACACTGAAATGTCATTAGTATAATAATGTTGCATCTAGCAGAGAAATAAGTTCGTTGTAACCAAAAATTTGTTATAAAGACATATTCCTAACACTATATTGCAAGTCTGTTTTTTATTTACTTCGTTATAACCGATATTTTATTGCATACGGGTTTATTGTATCGAGGTTCAAGTTCGAAATTTTTTTTATTTACCAGACAAAACTGAATACCTTGTCGATAGTGTGCTGAAAGACATCTGAAAGACATGCGCTGCGGTGGCCAAATCATTTTCTTCGTGGGATATATATATATATATATATATATATATATATATATATATATATATATATATATATATATATATAATCTATGTATATATATAATGTGCATGCATATCCTACACGTACGAGGCAAGATGGCAATGGGAAAAAGTAGGAAAGAGTGTCCATATAATTACTATCGCAATAAAAAGAGGGAATTCTTGGATTTGGGCTGGTACACAGTTCTTGGTCTGCTTGTATACGAGCCCAGCAGTATACCCCCGCTTTAGAGACTCTTTCCTCGTGCTGTCTTCTCTAGGAGAATGCAGGAAATGGTGATTATTGTCCATTCACACTGATTACAAGCTTTTTGAAAAACTTGTAACTGTTACAAGTTTTTCTCTTTTTTTTAATAAAAAACTGGTAACTGTGAGAGAGGCCAAGTTCAACCACGTTCTGTTAGCACTCTTGAAGTTTGCGTGCATGCAGGTTACTTTGGGAGAAATTTCGATGTTTCAAATGTGATCACGACTATTGTATTATTCAGGGAATACTTACTTGAAATACAACTTTGTAGCAATTTTGATGCAAGATTTTGCCACTTTAGCTTGCTTGCCCATACGGTCTTTTGTGATGTTGCAGCAGCTGGACTTGCCCATCAACTGTGGTATGCGTTTTCTTTTGGGCAGGCTAAGTGAGCAGGACCTGCGGCAACTGATGGGCAACCTTCCCACCGTGCTGGAGGTGCACACAGAACTGCTGGAGTCACTGGAATGCGTTAGAGAGTGAGTGGAAATACTGCTAACTTATGAGCTTTAGCAATACAGAGCTTAGTTCTGGTAAATGAGGGATGCTGCATCGAAGGACTGCGAATTAATTTTGAGTACCTGATGTTCTTTAAAAGGAAACAAATGATTTTGTTTATTGTTTACAATCTCATTAAGCCAGTAGGTTTTGCAGGTCCCTTGGATCACTTGAAGGCCATTTTAACTGAGATGTCAAACATGTGCAAGTTTGGGTGAGATAGCCAATTGATCTGATTGACACATGGTGAGTTCATGCAACCTCATTGTAAAGGGCCCATGACACCCAATTTTCGACCGTAATATGTGTTGTGTGTTGTGTCACAGACAAGGTGGCAAAATTTCAGCGCATTTGGTCATGCCATTAATTTATAATACAATATTTTTATAAACAAGCGAGAGGCCTAGGAGTCGGGCAACACTGGCACACTCGCTAGCCGTGACATTACGAGCCGTTTGCTGGGCGAGCTGCTGCACGGTCTGCATTCCAGAGGACGATCGTGTCCCGTGGTCAGCTGCGCTTGCAATCAAGCTTTCTCTGCATTGTTCAGTTTGCCACTGGAACTAAAGGACTTGTAGTGGTTGAAACAATGCCACTGCGTTGCCCATGTATCGCTGGTACTTGCTGCAAACAGTTTTGGTCAATCTGTGAATGCACAACGCGTATGCCATTTGCCACTACGGATAAATATTTATTGAAACTCCTCACAGGCAGCGCCATGATTAAGCGTTACACTTGCCATGTTTTTACTGGAACTGATGGCTATCGACGGAGTTTGAGCAAAGATTCGTTCAAAATTTATATCATGAGTAACCATTGCTCCGCACGCAACAACTGATGGAAAAACAAGGGTCTCAATGTGGAGAATAGTTACGACCACTTATTTATCATGTTCAGCACTGAAAGTAGTGCATGCCTGTATGCTAGCAAACAAAAATCTGCACGCTTTACCAATTCCATTGCGCAAAGTAACACTTGCTCGCAAATGCAGCATCAGCAGGCCCTGTATCTCAAGCTCGCTTGTCAATCTGGCATGCTTGAAATAAAGGTACTCATCGTTGTGGAAGGCTATATGTAACGTCTGCCACAACACCAAGGTCGTTGGCATTTGGGTTTGCCCTGTCTTCGACGCTTTCTTCGTCGCTTGAGCTGGTGTAGATGGGGTCGGAGTCAAAATGCGCTGCATGCATGATGTCGTCGCCGCTTCTGCTACTCAATGAACCACTTGCTGTCCCAATTGTCAAGTGATGATGGGGCTGACGACATGGCAACGTTACCGGTAATGCTTGCTACACACTGACATGTGTGGACCACGCAGGAAGCAACACTCGCAACACAGTGAACACACTGACCACGTGCGGTAAGTGTTGTTTGGTAGCAGACGACGGCACTGCTCCTCAAAGCTTGTGATGGCACGTACGCCATGACAAAATGGCCGTCGCCGGCTGTGGGCGGAGTTTCCAGCCGATAACTTCTACAGCTTATTTTGGACTGAAATAATCTTTTACAGTCCAGTTTTCACACGTGTACGAGCATATTTGACGTTCTACCTTTGTTTTTCACCGAAAACCGTCAATTTTTGGGTGGCCATGTCATGACGTCTTTATGAAATGTTGTGAAAACAAAGACAATGGCAGAAAAGAAGGGAGCAAATACAAAGATGCTGGCTTGCTGCTTCTTTCTTCATCAATTGCAGCTCTTTCTTTCTTCGTAATTTGTGGCTATGTATAAACTGTATTTCTCAGGTTTAGTAGAGAAAGCCTGTTAGAAATTACGTACATAAGGAACAATTGAGAAGTTTAAAATAATCTTCTTTCTGCAAAAAAAGCCAGAGTTGAGTTCTCTATAAGACCAATAGACAAGTGAAATAATTGTCGTGTTTCTATTGTAATACCCATAGTAGTGTCTGAAAAGTTGCAATGACATATTAGTGTTTGGTAAAAGCTTTGATGAAAATTGGTTAACTAGCTGCAAGGTTATGGCTTTGATAGGTTGATCTTATTCATTGAGCCTAGTTGTTGACTTTGTGTTATCACCATGAGCAATTGGCTGATGAGATTAAATGACATAATTGAATACAAATGTTTAATAGGAACTAACTTTATAAAGCAAATTTAAGTGAAAATAGCTTCTCTGTGAACTGAAAAGTATGTATCACATTAGTGATAAATACACATTGACTTATTCCTGTTTCACAAAAATTTAAGTAGCAAATTTACAGGCAGTTTAATGAATAAATATTGATATGGCAACTAGAAGTTGGTATTGTACAGAAACAAATAATCAATTCTCATGCTAGCCAACACACCTCTGTTCTCGTACAGCATAGGTGCCTTTTATACTTGAGGATTTTTGGAGTGATTCTGGTTTAGCTAGATTAACAACAGTAGTTGTTTAAAGCACTCACATATGTTTTAATTTATATGTAGGTTGTTATTAGCATTCTTGTCCTGTACATTATACTATAAATGAATATTAGAAAGTTTCAGTTATCAAATTTCCAAGTACTGTAATATTTATTGAACAACACACATCTTCTGATTTATTGAAACATTTTGAGTACATATAAGTTAACCTCAGCATGGCCGATCCTGGTGTAACAAAGCAAACTTAAAGTGCTGCTTGCTAACATCAATTAAATTAGAAACTGTAAAATTAACTTTCATATGTTAAGGGCATACAGAGTGGTTTACGAATTCTTTACCTTTGATTGATTTTTTTTTAGGGCACGCAGTTGTCAAGTGGTTTCTCGATGCTTCCTTTCATGATGTTATCATTCTGTCGCTTCGATGCGTGCCTTGAAAAGGGCCTTGTTGTGAGATCAGTGCTGTGTGTGTGTGTTTCCTTTTTAGGTGCTTTGTCTTTTTGCACTGGTAAATCAATCCTAATCATGAACCAAATCGCCAAAGCAGCAGTTTTAGTAAAATGAACATTCTCTATAATGAAGGTATTCTCCTGTAAAATGTTACTTCTTACGAACTATAATTAGGTACAACTTCATGATTTTGTGGTATTTCCTCCTCAAAGGTGGGTGTATACAAGCCTGCCCCAATCGGCGTGCACTCTAGAGTGACATCGTGAGTGGAACTACATTTCTTCAGTTGCGGAGACGATTGGCTGGCGCATTTCAGTTATTTAGGCAGGGCCTCTCTGGAATTTTTAAATTGTATCCAATCATTGTCTAGGTTGTATTCGTGCACCTCCAGTTATAATAGCAACCAGTTTCATCTTGGGAGCAACTTATCTGTGATGCACTTGCAATAATGTTTTCTGACCTTCTTTGCGTGCAGGCAGCCAAGCAGAGAACAGCGGGTGGGCGGGGCCTTCCTGCAAATCGCAGCACGGATGAAGGCCACACAGCTGGTCTACTGTGCGAATCATCCTCTGGCCATTCAGCTCATGGACAAGCTGAAGTGGGTAGCTACCAAAATTTGACGTAATTGCCACTGCGGTGCAATGTGCTGTTCATTTTGTACATCTGTAAATGTAGACTGGCATGCTTCACCGATGCAGGGGGTAAATTTTTTTTATTTTTTTCACTTAAGGGGAGGAAAATAAGCTATAACATTGTTTTTCTTTCAATATATATTTTTTTTTCAAATAGGCAAACATACACTCTGTGATGTTATAAGGAGCAGGACTGCTCTAGGAAGGACTTGACAGCACACCAGCACACAAAGACACAATCACACTTGAATTATCCTTCATGCACATGGACAGACATACACTTAACATAGGAGCACACTACCTATACAAGGAATAATGGTCCCTAAGTGAAATGTTTGCTCACCGTTTGAGTGACGTTGGCGCCGGTCGCTTGGAGATGGTGCACCGCTTGGCTCAACTGCCGTGCTCAACGTGGGTCGGTCCTCTCCTTGATCAGGCCCTCTGCCGCGGCAACAGCAGCAGCACTCAGCCATCTCGTCTTGCCCCAGCAGCACCCTGTTGTGCTAGTCGCTCACCCTCTCTCTGGGCCAGTTTAGTTGCCCAGCCGAAATGTCAGTTGGCCTCACTCGTGGCCCACAGCAAGGACTCAATCCACTGCTAGGTATGGCAGCGCGAACAGCAGACCTCACCTGCTCCCTGGGCCACTCGCCCAGCTGGAATGTCAGTTGGCCTCGTTTGTCGGTTGCCCAGCCCCAGAAAAATCAGCTGGAACAACCACGCGACGCCTGGTCCCTGGGTCAGTCGCCCAGCCGGACTCCTGCTCGACCACAAATGCTGGTTGACGTCGAACACAGCGATCGAGCACCGGCGAAGGCACGGGCCTCCCGCTCGCGAGGTCGCGCTTCACGAGCTATTCGTGTCTTTGTTCACACCACACGGCACATACGCGCAATCAAAAACCCACTGTGCCGCCGCACGACCCTTTCAGTTTCAGTTTCTGTCCTGCACACCACACATTATCTCACTCTCAAAGCTCATTGTAATGAAGTCTCATCTAACATCAAGATAACTTTGGAATATCCAAATATATTTATAAAAGTATATTTGTAACACTGTATATGTAACAAGAGTTCTATATTTACTTCATTATAACCAGTAATTAGTTATATCTGTATTATCTTGATGTTAGAGCATATTTTATGTGTGTCTCAGTTCTTGGTCACACACCTGACTGTGATTTACTATCACTGCAATTCATTTTTGTAAAGAACTTTTCTTGTCATTTCTTTTGCCACTGTTTGTAGTCTCTCTCTCATTATCAGTTGCTAGATTCTTTAAACGTAACCCACTAACCTACTAAGGTGCTCCTTGGTGTATATTTCCAGTATACAAAGCAGTATTTGCCTTGCACAGTAGCAGCACTGCAATATCTTTCATGGCTTTCAACTTTCAGCTTCTCTGTTTTCTTTCGTTTTGTTTCTCTATAGGTTAGGCATCTCAAAAGTTTATAGACATGTGCAGGCGCGTTATTAGATCAGTCGGCCTTCTCGAATTTGGTGGCGTAGCTCCTCGTGCTTGAAACTGTACCTTTCCCTGGCTGGGCTTCCTTCTTAAACTTCATCTGGAGGCAAAGCGCCAAATCTTAAGGCTGACATCTTGGTATGCCATTTTGCAAAGGTGAATCGAGCTCAGGTTGACAACAATAAGTGGGATGCACTCAGCCTTACTCAAGAAATATAGCTTCCACTTTGGATTCGCTTGTACCCAGACTCACCAAAATTTTCCTGAGCTAAACTAGCTCGGACTCACATTTACGAAAGTTTTCTTCAACCGAACACACTCGCACTCAAGCTCACCAAAATATTACTCACTCAGACTCATGGCTACATCCGAGTATTAGTGAGTCAACTAATGAGTGAGTTCGCTGACATATGGCTATGAGTAATTCCAAGTTTTGTGTTTTCAGTGCAGCATGGAGAACATACAGCTATGTGTGGCTGCTTTCACAAGGAGCCAGTGATATAAGTGTGTCAGATGGAACTTGTAAAGTGTCTTTTTATGTGAATTTTCTGTGCAAGCAAACGGAAGCCTGCTTGCACAGTAACAGATACAAACATACTACATTGCAAAATGCAATCCACGGTTTCACTTCTTGGGATATCACAATGGCAAAAAGCAATTCGCTATGATTGCCCAGAGGTTTTCCTCGAATCTCTCATGATCGATGTTCTGTTTTTGCAGTTGGTAATCCAGTTAGTGAGGGATTAGGCAAACCGAAAATGGAACAAAGCAAATTGTGAGGTCTTACGGGTTGAAACCAGGTATATCTTCGTGGGGTACTCCACATTGATTTTAACCAATCAGGGTTCCTTAACATACTCCACAGTCGAAGTACACAGCCACTTTTGCAATTTCTACCTCCAAATTTGGCCACCGTGTCCCTGAATCAAGTCCATGCCCTCATGTTTGTTGCTGCATTGCCATAGCTGCTAAACAGCAGGTCATTTGACAGGCTGGTAAAGTGCTTTGCCCATGTAATTTTATATGCATGCCAGCTGTCCACATTGTTCTGTGGCCTTATGGAGGACACCTTTTTAATGCTGCCCATTCAGAGATACACTGGGACCATGGCTGGAGCAGCTTTCACCACCTGGTGCGACCCTTCTGACTCTGACAACGGGGCTGAGCCGGCCATTTCGCCGCCTCGACAAGTACCCAGCTTTGCTTACTGAGCTCCAGCGGCATACTGAGGTAGACGCTGCATGTCAAGAAGTGACATTAATAAGCCTGATGAAATGTTTTTGCTGTTCCTGGCAGGGCTTCATGTTTATTTTCACTCTATTGTAGGCCCCAAGCACAGCGCATATGAGCGGCTTTTTTTTGTGCGTATGTGTGTGTGTGTGTGCGCATGCATGTGTTCAAAAGGGCAAGTGGTGAGGCGGTGGCTATATACAGATTCATGTATTCCTGACTATCAAGCTGGGGTACTCGGAAATTTCTAACTTCCTTCAACACTTTGCATTGCCCAACAGCACAAATGCTGTAATAGGGGAATATAAGAAGCTGTGCATGCAGTGTAATGCGAGAAGCTTGAAAAAAAAAAACACACGCACACATACGCATGCACCTGCCTTATTGTTCCTACAAGGGCGCCACTTTGCAGTAGCATCAAAGCACTGCTATTATCACCGTCGACACATTCAACTAGCCAGTGAGTAAACGTGGCGTTTGAATAAAGCACACCGCGTCTCATTTTTGGTTTGCTGACTTTGGTTTGTTGACCTTACGAATGATATGTAAATACATGTTACAGGCGGTGTGTTTTTTGTTTTGGTTTGTTTTTGGTCATATTTAAGATATTCATTTCTAGCTACTTGGCTGTGCATGCTACATGCTGTGTCAGGTTGTGTTATAAATGGAATAATGTGTGTGTCACCTTTTGTAATTTATCCAAAACGTGTCAGCCTCACTGTGATGTACAGTTTCCAACTGCTTGAACTTTCTCTAGTAAAAGTTTACTAATGAATATTTACTGGTATTCTGTGCACAGTTATGAACGCTCAGAGGTGTAAGTATTGATCCAAAAGCGTTTGAGCACGTTCTGTGTCAGTTTTGATATTACTATTGAAAACAGTGTTGACGTGTCATATTTTCCACCCATGTTTTCTTATTATTCCTTTAGGAGAGCCACATAGACCGTGGGGACACACAGAGAAGCGTCTTCGTCTTCAAAGAGATGGCCGTACGTATGGAATAGCCTGTTTGTGACACTTCATGGGGGGCTATTTTGTTCGTGTTCTGAGAAAGAACAGAATGAAACGTCATGTGAGGACGAGGGGCAGTAAACAGCCAACAGGTAAGCTGAGAAAGGACAGAAATGTTTTCAGCACATGAAGAAATCTTGCATTATTATAGCTGAACATCACTATTGGTAGGAATTGTTTCTCAAAGCTTAAAATTGAAGAGCGCGATCACTTGCACAATTTATTTTTGTTAGTCTTGATTGGACGCTAGATGTCACTATTCAACAAGTCGTTCAGGGGTGGAGGCTGGTTGTAACTTTCATAAATTATTCATGTGGAATTAGAGTAAAGCAGACACAAAGCAAGTTAATTCAGTTCTCCAGCCCCTGCGCTAACGTTTCGATCCAATTCAAGTCCAGAGAGCGTTCTGTATTCGTTCCATCAGATGGAGCTGTGCCTCCTATTGTTCTCTGCACAATCTATGCCAAAATGATTGACAGCACTGCCGATTCCGGTTGCTGTTCGCATGTCTCACCGTCACACGTGCCTCAACCAATCTCGTGCGGCTCCTTTTCGTCCTCTGATGATATTTCATTCCTTTCTATCTCAGATCACATACAAAATAGCCCCCTGTTATCTGTGCTGAGATCTGGATGCCCCTCTGTGCAGGCCAGCTGTTCTGCCATGCGGCGGCAGAAGGAGCTTGAACTTGAAGTACTCGCAGGCACTGTGGATGGTTGTGAAGGAGAGGTGAGCTCTCTCCTGCTTCTCACAAGGTGGTCTTTTTCAGCACTGTTGTGGGACCAAAGAGTGTCCTGTAGCAGCCATCGTTGAACAGCACATTGCAAGAGGGGTTGTAGCGGACTACTGCTATCATACATTGATATAGATGCTCATTCGTTTGCCTGTCTTCTGCTCGTAGATCCTAATGTGTTGAGCACTTGAGAACAATATACTGTGGCAAATGTTTTGACCAATTCAACAATATTTTAGAACTCGCAGATCATGGGACCCCTCTTGCATTGAAAACATCATAGAATTTCTTCATGTTTCACTACAGTAGATGCGTATCTATGCCTTTGTGGGGCAGTCAGTCCTTTTTATGAAATGTTTTGATTCGTTTGGGAAGCTTGTTGGCTTCCACTAAAAAAAAACAAAAAACATGAATACGTTCTCAATGAGCATCGCATCTGTATTATTAATGTGTTCTTTTCCCTCTTCTGACGAAGCACATGCAGGCATTGGTTCTCATCCTAAAAAAACAAAAATTGTGGCATTATTTGCACAAATGGTTAATAAAATTCAATATGTGAAATCTCAACATCTCAAAAACACGTGCTGAAGCAAGGTTTGTAGCTAATAAAAAGAGAAGGCATGACTTGGGGGGGGGGGGGGGGGCATGTCAACAGGACATGCTTTCTCAGCTTCGATTCCTTTCCCTGCCGTACCCGAGAGAATGCAAGAGAGCTGTGCCTCTTGCTATGGTAGCTGAAACAAAAGCATCTCATGACTTATAACGTTTAGGGCCTTGTAAATGTTTTTAATTTAGCAATACTTTTCCATTTGTCTAATATTTCTGATGGACTAGTGAAGTTTACGTGTTTGCTAGCAATGTAGACTATACAAAACACAGTAACCTTAGTTGTAAGTGATCCAATTGAGCACCTTTTTCAAAACTGTGATGCCACAGGAGCTGCAGTGCTTAGGTGAGCTGCTGCACGTGGGGCCTGTAGTACTGTTGACGGGAGAGGAGCGGCGTGACCTTTACCTGGCACTGTTCTCCAGCTGCCTTGTGCAGCTGTCCCTTTCCAACGGGCGTTTCTCTTACCAGGTGAGCCTATCCAACAGCACTGTTATTTTCTCACTTTTCTTTAAGCCTTAAACAGTGGGGCCTCGTTCACATTCAGGGGCAAGAACTTAGGAGTTTGAACTAAGGAGAGCCCCTTTATATATAGTGCTAAATCACTTGAGCAGCGTGTCACATGCACATTTCTGGGCAGGCATTGTCTGCACCATCTTCGCACTTACCAGCGATTAGGAGGCTTATTAGTGACTGGCAAAGGTGGTGGAAGTCTTGTGTCTCCTCCATTGGTATAGCCAGCGAAGGTTGTTGGGGGGTCCAACATCCCCAAAAAAAAGTTTTAAATTTTTTATATGTATACATACACACACTAACATGCAAATGCATGCACGAACGTACCGTAAATACCGAAATATAGGTCGACCTCCCCAACATTGAATCTCCGAAAAAGAAATCTTTAAATATCGCAACGTATTGCGGCACACCCTTACCTTGATAAATACGCGACACAACCAGCTAGTGTGGTGTTTTTTTTTTTTGTTATTTCGACAATAATCTTATGTAGTTCAACGCCAGAAAGCCACAAAGTGCTGTCATTCAAGACTCGTCCTAACTTGTGTCCAACAATGTCTCTTTGTCACTAGTTACATTCGAGAGTGCATCATCCTCCGCTCCATTCAATGCATTGCTGATGCAGCATTTGCGAGAAGACTTTTGCACCATCTTTTCCGGAAGAGATTTTCAAGCTGACGACGCCCAGCCACAAACGGTCGCGAGTGGTGGACGTCGTGGGTGGGCAGCGGGGTTCCTGGGATTGTCGCCCAGCATCCACTAATTGTAGAACTCGCTCACGCGATCTTCGAAGGGTTTATTAAGCACTATATTTAGTGGCTGAAAGATTGATGTTAGTCTCCCAGGGATCACGACAAGGTTTGTCTTGCCGTCTGACAGAGCTCCCTTTACATTGGCCGTAAAGTGGCCTCGAAATGAGTTGAACACCAACATGCTCGCTCGCTGAAAAAGTGCAACGGGTTGCCGATAACACATGAGCCAGATCCCCTCAAGCATGAGGGACTCATTTATGAACCCTTTTTTGTTCGCTCTTACAATAACATGATGGGGAAAGTCTCCTTTTGGTAGCCCTTTTCTCTTGCTAATGATATAAGGAGGCAGCTTCTTTCCATCGGCTTTGCACGCGAGCATTACTGTAAATCACGAATGCTTGTTGTTCGTTGTCAAGAGCTTCATCTGCTTGGATCCCTTAGCGGTCACAGTCCGACTTAACAGCATATCAAACCAGATCAGAGTTTCGTTAGCGTTGCCCATGTGTTTCATCATGTAGCAGTGCTGTCGACGAAGCCTGATGACGAAGCGCTAATACTCGACTAGCTTGTTATCGCAATGTTCGGGCAGTTTTTGGCACACGGATGTATGCCGCCTCAGCGGAAGCCCTTCCACTTCATAAATCGGCACATGCATGAATGCGAGCCCCTGAATTGCACCCTCGTGAGCCCAGAGTCGCGTGCTGTCTCGATAGCTTTCAAGCTGATGCACTCCGCTGTCATAGGTAGTGACCTTGCACGCAATTTCTGGGCGAATTCGGTGAGTAGGGATTCCAGTTTGGTGTGTACTGCAGTCCGTCCACGAAACAAAGCTCCTTTTGGTTGCCGCAGGATGTGATGCGCTGCTTTTGGCTCTTTCACTTCCTTCCGATGCACCGTTCCTATTGTGCAGCCGGGTTGCCAAGCGCTTCGGCATACTCGACAACTTTTTTCTTAAAGTCTATCGTAAACTGCCGTCGAGTAACACTCATTTCTGAAGAAAATAGAAAAAATAAGACAGCAGACTCACAAAGATAACCGAAGCAAAATGGTGTCGCTAGCACATTTACGCGCACACATGGATTATGATGCCACATAATGTTATGTGCATTGCTTAATATTAGTGAATGTATTTAAAATTTTGAGTGGCCCTGTGTTTGTGCCCCTGTGCGACCGTAACATTGGCAGCACTTTCCTATACTTTGCGGTACTTGAACATCATAGAGCTTGATGTGTTCTCATTGTTGCATAACTTCAGTTTCTTTTTTTAGAGGAATTTCTATGAATTGGCGTGAGTTGGCACAACTTTTTTGTTTTATTGCAAACACATTTTACCTTCTTTTTTTTTAATAAAGAATGGCTTGTTAGAAGGAGCTTTGGAGCTTATGCAGACTAGTACACCTGTAACTTTTGTAGACAGGCTTCAGGCATGTGTCCTTTGCAGGGTCGCCTCCCTGTACCGGGATTGACAGTTTTAAACTCCCAGGATCCAGCTGATGGCTGTGCCTTTGACATTCAAGGTAATGTGGGCTTTTACATTCTTTTCAGTTAACAAGTGAAGAACTAACCATCTATGTGGGACCATTAATTTGGTGCAAATGCGAAATGGAATTGCAGGTGATTCTGCAATTCCATTTCCATTTTTTATTTCCTGCAAATGCTATTATGTTAAAGAGCCCATTTTGCAGAAATTCCGGTGGCAGAATCGTTAGTTGTAAGCGAAAAATCATCAGGTCTGTGACCAGAAAATCAAGATGCAATTAAAACAAATAAAAATGTTCCGGTCCGAGTGAAAATCGAACCCGGGCTGTCTGTTTGGCAAGCAGCTGTCCTATCACAGAACCACTCTGTTTCTTGAAATTGCTTTAGAAAAATGCACTGCAGTCAAATCTCGTTATTGTGAACATTAAATTGACGATTTTTTCTAATTAACAACTTTTTAAAAAATTTCCCTCCAAATGTCCATCGGTTTGATGTAAAAATAATTCATTACTATGAATTTTAGAATGCCAAATGTTTCAGAATTACATATCAAATTTTATCCCCCTTATATCTCCTCAACTTGAAAGTAAAGAATAGCAACAGTACTGAAAGTTGGGCGAGTTGGTACTCATTCATGACTTCTTTGCGCAAACACGTACACGGACACAAGGAAGAGAGGCAAACAACACGGGCGCCCGTGTTGCGCCCGTGTTGTTTGCCTCTCTTCCTTGTGTCCGTGTACATGTTTGCGCAAAGAAGTCATGAATTAAAGAATAGCAATTTTTAAAAGTTACTTGCGGCTGCCTGGAAGAAATGCTGCAATAGTGAAAAATGCGACGCGAGTTATCTATGGGTCGAAGTCGCCAATGATTACCTGTGCATGCTTCACTAATGCTCGAACACTATGCACAGTGCGACGATGAAGCATACACGTAAGCTTAGCAGATGACCAATACGTAAGATCTATACCATTTGTCGTGATTAGGAAACGGCGACGACTGCGGAGACTACCTTAAAACAGCGTGCGCGAACCCAAGGGAAGAGTCGGTATTTAACGCCAGTGCATTGCAATGCATAAGAATGATGCGCATGCTTAATAGTTAGCTTTTCAGCAGCCGAGCTGCCCACCTCAAATGATAGATCTTCCTCCATTGAATGTGCACTGGTTCCATAATATTTTATGTTTGTTTGTTTATGCTTTTTATAACATAACACAGTCGTGAATGCATAGGTTGCACATGTAGGCAACTCGCATATCTTCGGTCATCATTTTTGTACAAATTTTTAATAATTTCACTGCCACAACTTTTTAAAATAAAGAATAATTTTTAGCAGTCCATTGAGATGCGTCGTACTGAGATTTCTCTGTATATGAATGTTATGTAGTGGAAGGAGTTTCCTTAATGCATGTAATATTGCGTGGCAGAATTGTAGAATCGCACCAGGTCTCAAAACATGTTAATTACGCAACGAGTGGGTGTTTTAAAGGCCCACTTATTACAAAGTGCTGAGACATATTTGATCAGCACCATCAGCAAAAGCATCAACAAAGTGAATAGCTGCATAGGTTCGCGTGATGCCTTATGGGGGCATAGTGGGCCCTTCTCCGACTCGCAGAAGGAATAATAAGGCGCAGTGGGCACTTAAGAGCTGTACTTGCAATAGGCATTTTAGGATTCTCTGAAACAGCCAGTGTTATATGTGCAGTGGTTTGTTTCCTTGTGGCACAGTAGAGGCATGCCCCAAAACAAGGCTAGCAATTGAGAAGGCAATGTGCGTGAGGCCTGTTCTGCTCTTGGTGGTGGTGCTCAAGTGTCCTCCAAGTTTTTTGTTTCCTCCTCGATCCAGGGAACTGGTATACAGCAGCGTGCGACGGAAAAATTGAAGCTTTAAAAAAGGCTGAAGCAGCTGTGCATGTTTAGGTTGCTTCGATTGCTCCCAAGCTAGCGATCATGGTAGGTGCCATTGTTGTTTCTGCAACTGCTGCTTGCAGGTCCTTCAGTGCCCCGTATGACAGTGCTCTGTCGGAGTGCAGAAGAGGCCACCCAGTGGAAGGCCAAGCTGAGCTGTTCGCCCCCTCCACCACCCGCACCCAGCCCTCTTCGACGGGCAGTGGCACAAGCCAGTGCCCCTTTACCAGCACCCACCGTCACAGTGGTTCGGCCAATGGAAACTCCGGTGCCTCAGCGCCCCTTGGTGAGTTTGTCTCTGATGTCGTGACCAGGAAAAAAAAAAAAAAGAATAAATGCTTGTGACAAGAGATATCTTTAGTTCAAGTTGACCTACAGACTACACAACCTAGTTAGCAGAAGTTCAATGGCCTACTGTGTGCTGATTGTAACTACGAAGTCACACCAACTGTGAAGCATAAAGCACATAGTGTTGCTACTCAACGGTGCTCCAAATATCTAGTCTGCTCAATTCTCTTGTAATGTCAATGGAGTGCTGGTGTACAGGAACTCGAGACCTCGTTTAGTTAATTAAGACAACAGAAATAGTCACTGGAGCATCTTCCAATTGAAAATGAGAGATTGTTGTTAAGGTGCACAAGAGAAGAAGAAATGGGCAGTACAAAACACCAACTCCAGTTGAATTTTGTTGATCATTACAGTGCTTTGCAGAGTTGCCTACAATGTGCAGCACCGGAACTATTTCTTAGAAAAGAATACGGGAGTGAATGTTGTGGGGCCGCACATGCCGAAGTCTACTGGCCTTTGCGAGCTTAGCTTTAGCAAGCTGTCGCGCTGCATCATTCAATTCTTCCGATAATCTGCCCTTGTCAACCAAGGAGCACCGAGCAATGCACTATCAAAAACAGTTTTGCCAAAGTTAAGGACAGAAGTAGTTGCCTCTGGCATTGCCCAACACTACCGATGCGGAGTCCCCTGTGGCACAATACTCAATGATTCCCGTGCAAGGACGAGAGCACACCAGCACCACAATCATGTCTCTGTGAGTGACACAGCCTTATAGAAACACTGACCATGCTGCATGCTCTTGCAGTGACTGGTGGGCTGGGTCATAAAAGCATAGCGGAAACTCCATCCACCTGAGTCTGCAATGAGTGCAGTTTAGTGTAGCATGACTATGCATGACCACTAGGCACTGATTTTAGACTTGGCATATGAAAAGAGCAACGCAAAGTGTGACCATTGGATAGGTGAAAGGAACTGTAGATGAGCTCAAGCAATACTGGTAGACACCAGTAGAGGAGACTAAAACATGTATGCATATCGTGCAATCCTAGAAACATTCTCTCTGTTACATTGATGCTGCTAAAAAAGCGAGAATGCAATTACATACCACAAACATTCAGTGAAAGCTGTCCAATGCTCCTTCATGAACAGAAACGTGGCACTTCTTGTCGCAGGTGTGAAGGCAGGGGATCGGGAACGGCGTTAGAGGCAAAGTTGGTAAACAGGCTTGTGCGAATATTCAAGCACTTTCAATATGCAAACAATATTAACATATTCAAATTCACATTATTCGAACCTATATGATTGAAAATTTCAAAGTTTTTCAAAATGGACGAATAGTATACGCATGTCTGCACATAACCTTCCTGTAAGGGTGTTTCCACTGCAGTAGAGGAGTGCTCTCTTGGGAATGTGCCTTTCTAAGAAGAAACTGCGCGAAGCCTCACTTCAAGGCTAAATAAACAAATTACTCTCACATTGATTCTTTTATCCTTAAGTTTAAAAGCTTGTTCAGTCGGCTTGCACGAGCTAAGTATAGTGAGTTTTGACGTAACACATTTTACAAGTTATCACTAGCATTCTACCGAAAATCAAATACTGCTACAATTTGAAGTTGCTTCCACTTCCTTCGAACTAATGAGAATGACATTTGTGCATGTCTTGTTTCAATTGAAAAAATATTGCGCATACTTGTAGGGTCATGTCAAGTATACTCGTGTTTCTTTATGTGTGATATGTTTGATTCAAAAATTATTTGAACCAAATCAGTGTTAACTTCAAATTCACTTCGAATCTAAAATTTACTATTTCCATGAGCCTAGACTGATAAAGTGTGCCTCAGTCCTCGTAATGTAATTGACTGTTGCCTGTTTTTTTAATGTTGCAGCCTG